>NW_027310195.1:83783-96585 GCF_047496795.1 Chiloscyllium punctatum | reverse complement strand
ATCCACAGGCTGACCCCCACAACTCCCCCCCACCCTCAGTCTCAGCCTGCTTCCTATAGACCATGGGCCCCAGGTCCTGGACTCCCTGCCTCCACCTCCACCCCTCCCCTCCCCTGACCCAGGTCTCTTTTATATATCTTTCCCCTCTCACCCTGAACCTATGCCCCTCTAATTCTGGACTACCCCCCCCCCCCCCCACCTTGTATATTTATCCTATCCATGCCCCTTGGAATTTTATCAACCTCCAGAAGGGTCACCCCTCCGCCTCCGACGCTCCAGGGAAAACAGCCCCCGGCCTATCCTTGCGGAAACTGCGGCAAGTCAGAAACACCACGCCAAAAAAAAAAAAAATCGCTGGATGGGAATTAAGCAAAAATGCACACGGGAGGTTCTGCAGCATCTGTGGGGAGCAGGGAGAGTTAATGTGTTGGGTTCGGCGAACCCTCCGCACGGCTGTAATTCTGAAGAAGGGGGACTGTGCCCAGGGCCCCAGCTCTGCTCTCTCTGCACAGACACTGCCGAGTTTCTCCAGCACTTTTGGATTTGGTTAAACACCCGCCGCAGGGTCTGAACTGACACCAGGTGAAGACCGGTGGTCGTGGTAAGTCGGTCCAGGGTTCAGGTACCTGTCAGACTCAGGGAAGTTGGGCACGCCCTGTTCTGCTGTCCCTCCGAAGCTCTGACTGCTGACGGGGTACGGGCGCTTGGAGATGTTGAACTTGACGCTGCCGCCGCTGCCCGATGCCTCTGCAAACACAGACCGAGAGACGCCCCGTCACACCGAGCCCAGGATGGGGGGAGGGGGAGGACTGTTAGAGCGCTGTAAACAGCAGGCCCTGTGCCTTCCCCAAACCCTCACACCCACAAACCCCCGACAGGACGGGGACACACACACACACACACACACAGACCGAGAGACGCCCCGTCACACCGAGCCCAGGATGGGGGGGGGGGGGGGGACTGTTAGAGCGCTGTAAACAGCAGGCCCCTGTTCCTTCCCCCAAACCCTCACACCCACAAACCCCCGACAGAATGGACACACACACACACCCCCACAGACCGAGAGACGTCCCGTCAAACCGAGCCCAGGATGGGGGGGGGGGACTGTTAGAGCGCTGTAAACAGCAGGCCCCTGTTCCTTCCCCAAACCCTCGATCAGACACCCACCCCCCCCCCCCCCCCCCACCCTGGGAGACCCCACCGTCAGGGTGTCTGCGATCTCCTTACGTTTCATCCGCTGCCATAGCTGCTGCCCTTTCTTGCCTTTGCCCCCCCCAGAGTCGGGGTATGGAGCCTGTTGTTGCTGCTGCTGCTGTTGCGAGTGGTTGGTCGCTGCACCTCCTGCTGCGCTGTGTTTCTGCTGCTGCTGCTGTTGTTGCTGCTGCTGAGGGGATGCTCCCTGGACCTGCTGCGAGCCCGGGTAGGCCAGGCTATCCTCCAGACCGGGAACGGGAGGCTGCAGGGGGTGGGGCACGGGGCGACACAGAGAGATCCACGTCAGCATCGTCACCGTTTAGCGCTGCCCACCTCCCCCCCCCACCACCACCACACCCTCACCTCTCCCCAGGACCAGCCAGCGCCCTGTTCTGCAGACCCACCTCTTTCCCCCGCCACGTTGCAAGGGGGCCCTTAAAATCCTTCGACGACGCGCCGAGGCTGTTCGTGTCTCTCCCACCCTCACACGAGGCAGAGTGTCCCACAGCCTCTGGGCGAAAACGGTTTCCCCTAACATCCCGCTCTCAACCCTCCTGCCCCTTCCTTTGCCCCCCCTACCCTCTCCCCACGAGAATTGCGAGAGCGTGTGACAGTGCCAGCATGTGCAAGAAAGTGAGTGAGCAAGCGTCTCAGAGTGTGACAGCAAATGTGAGCCCGAGTGTGTGCGAATGAGATACAGAAGCGGGTACGGGTGAAGGACACGTACCTGTGTGCGGTTATTGCTGTGCTGTGTAGCTTGCTGGCCCTGCTGTGCTGCTGGGTAGGAGGACCCCACGTTATACTGGCCCTGGTAACCCGAATACATGTTCTGTAACAACACAGGAGGAGAAGGGGTGAAAACCAGGCCGCGCGGCACTCAACACCGGGCATACACGGCAAGGCTGGCCATTCCGTGCATAATAGTCAGTGACACCACACCAGCTCCACAACACTGCCTCGCCGAGAGCGCGCGCGCGAGGAAGGGGGGGGGGGGCCGAGAGCGCGCGCGAGGAAGGGGGGGGGGCCAAGAGCGCGCGCAAGGAAGGGGGGGGGGCCGAGAGCGCGCGCAAGGAAGGGGGGGGGCCGAGAGCGCGCGCAAGGAAGGGGGGGGGGGGGGGGGGGGGGGGGGGCCGAGAGCGCGCTCGAGGAAGGGGGGGGGGCCCAAGAGCGCGCGGGAGGAAGGGAGGGAGGCCAAGAGTGCGCGTGGGAGGAAGAGAGAGCACGTGGGAATGAGGAAGAGAGAGCGCACGAGGGAGAGAGAGTGAACACGAGACAGAAATTCTGATAGTGTGGGGAGTTGAGCGAGAGCGCGCAAGAGAGGGTGAGAGAGACACTCTGACAGTGTCACAAGCGTGGAGAGAAAGGAGTGAGGAGTGAGGGATGGACACTTGACAAGGATGCTACCAGTGGGCACGCGTGCACAGACACCAGCCGCTTTCCAAGGGACTGCACCGCACGGATGACAATAGGTGCAGGAGGCCATTCTGCCCTTCGAGCCTGCACCACCATTCAATATGATCATGGCTGATCATCCTTAATCTGTATCCTGTTCCAGCCTTATCTCCATAACCCTTGATTCCACTATCCTTGAGAGCTCTATCCAACTCTTTCTTAAATGAATCCAGAGACTGGGCCCCACTGCCCTCTAGGGCGGAGCATTCCACACAGCCACCACTCTCTGGGTGAAGAAGTTTCTCCTCATCTCTGTCCTAAATGGTCTACCCCGTATTTTTAAGCTGTGTCCTCTGGTTCGGCACTCCCCCATCAACGGAAACATGTTTGCTGCCTCCAGAGTGTTCAATCCTTTAATAATCTTATCTGTCTCAATCAGATCCCCTCTCAGTCTTCTAAACTCAAGGGTATACAAGCCCAGTTGCTCCAGTCTTTCAGTGTAAGGTAATCCCGCCATTCCAGGAATTGACCTCGTGAACCTACGCTGCACTCCCTCAATAGCCAGAATGTCTTTCCTCAAATTTGGAGACCAGAACCGCACACAATACTCCAGGTGTGGTCTCACCAGGGCCCTGTACAGCTGCAGAAGAACCTCTTTGCTTCTATACTCAATCCCTCTTGTTATGAAGGCCAGCATGCTATTAGCCTTCTTCACTACCTGCTGTACCTACCTGCTTACCTTCATTGACTGGTGCACAAGAACACCCAGATCTCTCTGTACTGCTCCTTTACCTAAATTGATTCCATTTAGGTAGTAATCTGTCTTCCTGTTCTTGCCACCAAAGTGGATAACCATACATTTATCAACATTAACTGCATCTGCCATGCATCTGACCACTCACCTAACCATAAATCATCCAACAACATTTCCACCACCTCCAAACAGACCCCACCACCAGGGATATATTTCCCTCCCCCCCCCCCCCTTTCCACCTTCCACAAAGACCGTTCCCTCCGTGACTACCTGGTCAGGTCCACACCCCCCCTACGACCCACCCTCCCATCCTGGCACCTTCCCCTGCCACTGCAGGAACTGTAAAACCTGTGCCCACACCTCCTCCCTCACCTCTATCCAAGGCCCTAAAGGAGCCTTCCACATCCATCAAAGTTTTCCTTGCACATCCACTAATATAATTTATTGTATCCGTTGCTCCCGATGCGGTCTCCTCTACATTGGGGAGACTGGGCGCCTCCTAGCAGAGCGCTTTAGGGAACATCTCCGAGACACCCGCACCAATCAACCACACCGCCCCGTGGCCCAACATTTCAACTCCCCCTCCCACTCTGCCGAGGACATGGAGGTCCTGACCCTCCTTCACCGCCGCTCCCTCACCACCAGACGACTGGAGGAAGAACGCCTCATCTTTCACCTCGGAACACTTCAACCCCAGGGCATCAATGTGGACTTCAACAGCTTCCTCATTTCCCCTTCCCCCACCTCACCCTAGTTCTAAACTTCCAGCTCAGTCACTGTCTCCATGACTTGTCCGGACTTGTCCTACCTGCCTATCTCCTTTTCCACCTATCCACTCCACCCTCTCCTCCCTGACCTATCACCTTCATCCCCTCCCCCACTCACCTAATGTACTCTATGCTACTTTCTCCCCACCCGACCCTCCTCTAGCTTATCTCTCCACGCTTCAGGCTCACTGCCTTTATTCCTGATGAAGGACTTTTGCCCGAAACGTCAATTTCGAAGCTTCTTGGATGCTGCCTGAACTGCTGTGCTCTTCCAGCACCACTAATCCAGAATCTAGTTTCCAGCATCTGCAGTCATTGTTTTTACCGCACTTACCTAACCTGTCCAGGTCACCCTGTAATCTCCTAACATCCTCATCACATTTCACCCTGCCACCCAGCTTAGTATCATCAACAAATTTGCTAATGTTATTACTAATACCATCTTCTATACCATTTACATATATTGTAAAAAGCTGCGGTCCCAGCACTGATCCCTGCGGTACCCACTGGTCACCACCTGCCATTCCGAAATGGAGCCGTTTATCACTACTCTTTGTTTCCTGTCAGCCAACCAACTTTCAATCCAAGTTAGTACTTTGCCCCCAGTACCATGCGCCCTAATTTTACTCACTAACCTCCGATGTGGGACTTTATCAAAAGCTTTCTTAAAGTGCAGGTATACTACATCTACTGGATCTCCCTCGTCCATCTTCAGAGTTACATCTTCAAAAGATTCCAGAAGATTAGTCAAGCATGATTTCCCTTTCATAAATCCATGCTGACTCTGACCTATCCTGTTACTACTATCCAGATGTGTCGTAATTTCATCCTTTATAATTGACTCCAGCATCTTTCCCCCACTGAGGTCAGACTAACTGGTCTATAATTTCCTGCTTTCTCTCTCTCCCACCTTTCTTAAAAAGTGGTACAACATTAGCCACCCTCCAATCCTCAGGAACTGATCCCGAATCTATCGAACTCTGGAAAATAATCACCAACGCATCCACGATTTCTCGAGCCAACTCCTTCAGTACCCTGGGATGTAGACCATCAGGTCCCGGAGACTTATCAACCTTCAGACCTAACAGTCTCCCCAACACCAAATCCTGGCAAATATAAATTCCCTTCAGTTCAGGTCCTTCAGCCACTGTTACCTCAGGGAGATTGTCTTCCCCAGTGAACACAGATCTGAAGTACCAATTCAATTCTTCTGCCATTTCTTTGTTCCCCGTAATATATTCCCCTGTTTCTGTCTTCAAGGGCCCAATTTTAGTCCTAACCATTTTTTTGCCTTTCACATACCTAAAAAACCTTTGACTATCCTCCTTTATATTATTGGCCAGTTTACCTTCGTACCTCATGTTTTTCTCTCAGTGACCCAGTGTACCGCCCCATTTCCCTGACACCCTGGCCGCTGGCCCACCCCACTGCCGGAGGAACCGGTGACCGGGATAGACTGGTACTCACCATCTGGTAGGGGCTGTAGTAGGGGTAAGAGTAGTTATAACTGTACTGCTGGTACCACTGCTGATAATACTGCTGCATTGCAGCCGGGTCTGTCTGCTGCGCCAGGTACTGGGCACTCTGTGGGCAAATCAGAAACACAAGGGCATTAGGAGCCTGCCAGGCCCTTCCACCCGTCCAGGCCGTGCTGGCCAGCAACCATCACCTGACCGTCTCTTATCCTGTCTCCCAGTCACCAACGGCAGGGAAACAGACCCTTCGACCTGTCTCGGCCACGCTGACCGAGTCCCATGTAGCCCCCGACATCCCTCAAAAGCCCTTCCGAACCCTGTCCCTCATCAATTGCCTTTTCAATGTGCCAGCCTCTGACAGCTCCTTTACCAGCTCGCACGTGCCACCCTCTGGGGGAGAATGGTGCGCCTCAGGAACTTTTCCCCTTCAGTTTTGGGCTCCCCGACCCTCAGCTATTTACCCCACCCCACGTGATTTTATCAAATCTCTGTAGAAGGTCACCCCTCCTCCCCTCCGATGGCTCCAGGGGAGAGAGCCCCAGCCTTTCCAGTTTCACCCGATTACTCTGACCCCTCCAGACGCAACCGCACGCCAGTAAGTCTTTGCCGAGCCCCTCTCCAATTTGGTGCTAACCCTTCCTGTGGCAGGGTGACCAGAACTGAACGCAGTCCCCCAAAAGCGACCCGACCGACAGCCAGCACAGGCCGGCCCAGCTCCTGGACTCTGCCCAACGCCGGGGCGAGTGGGCCAAACGCCACGTATCGGGTCTGTCTCGCCGAAATGCAACAACACGCCGTGATCTGAACTCAACTCCACCCGCCACTCCTCGGCCCATTGATCACCTTCGCTTTGGCAAACGGGGCTCTCCCAATTTCCCTTTTCGGTGTACTCCCTCCAGCCTTCCCCTCTCCAGGGATTTGCTTTATCCGAACCGTCTATCCTGTATTTCCCAAGGGACGGTCAGATTTTGCTCCTCCACCCACACACACACCCACACCCAATTTGATAAATTCCTCTCCCAGCAAGCCCTGATCGCTGCGGCCAGCCCACGCGAAGTTGGAAAATGTTGAACTCCCCCCCAGCGTTCCGACTCCGTTGTTCGGACAGATACCCGCCATCTCCCAACACATCGACTCCTCAATTTCCTGACGGACTACAGGGGGCCAACAGTGCCATCAAGGTGATCACTGGCCTTCGCATCGCAAGTGCACATCTAAATCCTCCTTCGATGTGATGAGGATTTCTGCCTCTCCCTCCCTTACAGGCAGTGAGTTCCAGATTCCCCACCACCCCCTGGGTGAAAATGTATTCCCTCACATTCCCCTCTGAACCTCCTGTTTCTTACCTTCAATCAATGCCCCTCCCCCAGGTCATTGATCCCTCCTTCAAGGGGGAAACATTTCTTCCTGTCTACACTATCTACCCCCCCACCCCCTCATCATTGCGCCCATTATGTCCCCTCACTCTCTCCCTCAGGGAAACAACCACAGTCTGTCCAATCTCTCTCCGACCCCCGACACAACACCCTGGTAAATCTCCCTCTGCACCCGGCCCCAGGGCGAGCGGGTCCCTCCCACGACGCGGACCCCAGAACTGCACCCACTCTCGCCGAATGGCCGAACCGACGATACACAAGAGTCAGACATCGCGGAAACAGAACCCCTTGGCCCAACTCGTCCGTGCCGAACATAGCTCCCCGAACTAAACTCGTCCCACCTGCCGGCTCCTGGTCCCTAACCCTCCAACACCTGCCTATTTAGGGACCTATCGGAATGTCTTTTAAATGTTGTAACTGTATTCACATCGATCACCTCCTCAGGAAGTTCATTCCACACCCAAACCACACTCTGCGGACAACAATTCGGCCCCATGTCCTTCCGTCCATTTCTCTCCTCCCACCTTCTGAACGTGCCTCCTGGTCTACAGATATCCCATCCTGAGGAAATGACACTTGCTACTGTCTCGGTCTATACCCCACCCCCCCGCCGTTATATTATCAACGTCTCCTCTCAACCTCCTACTACGCTCGAAGGAAAGAAGTGCCAGACTTTCGCGATAAATCAAACCTTCCAGTCCCAGCAACGTCCTGCGAAATCTCTTCTGAACCCTGTCCAGCTTAATACTATCCTTCCTGTTAATGGGTGACCAAAACAGGACGCAGTACTCTAGGAGAGGCCTCACCAATGGCCTGCACAACCTCAGCACGACTTCCCAACTTCTGTAATCAAAGGACTGAGCAATGAAGACAAGCTCACTAAACACCTTCCCTACCTGCGAAGCAAACTTCCAAGAAAGTCCGAACTTCCCTTCGGCTCAAAAGGCCCACACCCATCCTCCAAAGGGTAACTCATTGAGACCCAGTCCCCCTCCCCTATTACTCTGCATTTAATCCTGACTAATGCACCCAAACGGCACACCCCTGGGCACTATGGGTAATTTAACATGGCCAATCCTACCCTAACCTGCACATCCCTGGGCACTATGGGTAACTTAGCACGGCCAATCCTACCCTAACCTGTACATCCCTGGGCACTATGGGTAATTTAGCACGGTCAATCCCCACCCGAACCTGCACATCCCAGGGCACTATGGGTAATTTAACACGGCCAATCCCCATCCTAACCTGCACATTCCTGCATCACGGGAGCAGACACAGGAAATCCACGCAGACGCCGGGAAAAGGTATAAACTGCCCACAGACAGTCTGCCCAGAGGCTGGAGTTGAAGCCGGGTTCCTGGGACTACGAAGCAGCAGTGCTAACCACTGAGCCACCATACCACCCCATCACTTCATCCACCTGCCGCCACACTTCCTTCCCAGGATCCCACTCTCCATCGTGTAATCCCCTGGCCCTGCCCTGCCCAAGCCACAGTGAATTGTCCCATTCGCCGCAAACCAGCTCAGTCTCACCAGCCTGCCATACTGGTGAGTGTGAGTGAGTGAGTGTGACCCTGGAGCCTACAGGGACAGGGGGAAGAGCTGAGCTGATTACCTGGGTACCCCTATGTCCAGGGCCCGGTAAGTGTGAGTGAGTGAATGTGACCCTGGAGCTGACAGGGACAGGGGGAGAGCTGAGCCGATTACCTGCGTGCCCCCTTGCCCGGAGTTGTTGCCTGTCCCGGACTGCGAGCTGGCCTTGTGGATACTGGCCAGCGCCTGCCTCGCTTTCTCCCATTCTGGGTTCTCCGGCTTCCCGGAATTCTCCGCTCCCGACGCACTGCCGCTGCAGCTGTACTGCTGGGCCCTGGAGAGAGGAACGCAACAGCAGGAGGGTCAGTCCGCACCAGCTGAAGCGACGGGAGAACCATCCCCCTCATGTGCAACTGTTCAGTGTTGCTGAGCAACCGCCCCGCGCCAAACACTTCACCAGCAGGTACCACTCCCCCACAGGGACAGTCGGTGCTGACACCAGCAGCTCCCTCAGGGACAGATACAGGGACAGTTGGTGCTGATACAGACAGCTCCCTCAGGGAGGGATACAGGGACAGTCGGTGCTGACACAGACAGCTCTCTCAGGGACAGTCGGTGCTGACACAGGCAGCTCCCTCAGGGACAGATACAGGGACAGTCGGTGATCATACAGACAGCTCCCTCAGGGACAGTCGGTGCTGACACAGACAGCTCCCTCGGGGGGGATACAGGGACAGTTGGTGCTGACAGAGGCAGCTCCCTCAGGGACAGATACAGGGACAGTCGGTGATCATACAGACAGCTCCCTCAGGGACAGTCGGTGCTGACACAGGCAGCTCCCTCAGGGACAGTCGGTGCTGACACAGGCAGCTCCCTCAGGGACAGATACAGGGACAGTCGGTGATCATACAGACAGCTCCCTCAGGGACAGTCGGTGCTGACACAGACAGCTCCCTCAGGGACAGATACAGAGAGAGTCGGTGCTGACACAGACAGCTCCCTCAGGGACAGATACAGGGACAGTCGGTGCTGACAGAGGCAGCTCTCTCAGGTACAGATACAGGGACAGTCGGTGCTGACACAGGCAGCGCTCTCAGGGACAGATACAGGGACAGTCGGTGCTGACACAGACAGCTCCCTCAGGGACAGATACAGGGACAGTCGGTGATCATACAGACAGCTCCCTCAGGGACAGTCGGTGCTGACACAGGCAGCTCCCTCAGGGACAGTCGGTGCTGACACAGGCAGCTCCCTCAGGGACAGTCGGTGCTGACACAGGCAGCTCCCTCAGGGACAGATACAGGGACAGTCGGTGATCATACAGACAGCTCCCTCAGGGACAGTCGGTGCTAATACAGGCAGCTCCCTCAGGGAGGGATACAGGGACAGTCGGTGCTGACACAGACAGCTTTCTCAGTGACAGCCAGTGATCATACAGACAGCTCCCTCAGGGTCAGGGACAGATACAGGGACAGTCGGTGATCATACAGACAGCTCCCTCAGGGACAGTCGGTGCTGATACAGGGAGCTCCCTCGGGGGGGGGATACAGGGACAGTCGGTGCTGACACAGATAGCTCTCTCAGGGAGAGATACAGGGACAGTCGGTGCTGACACAGACAGCTCCCTCAGGGACAGTCGGTGCTGACACAGACAGCTCCCTCAGGGAGGGATACAGGGACAGTCGGTGCTATTACAGGCAGCTCTCTCAGGGACAGATACAGGGACAGTCGGTGCTGACACAGGCAGCTCCCTCAGGGACAGATACAGGGACAGTCGGTGCTGACACAGGCAGCTCTCTCAGGGACAGATACAGGGACAGTCGGTGCTGACACAGACAGCTCCCTCAGGGAGGGATACAGGGACAGTCGGTGCTGACACAGGCAGCTCCCTCAGGGAGGGATACAGGGACAGTCGGTGCTGACACAGACAGCTCCCTCAGGGAGGGATACAGGGACAGTCGGTGCTGACACAGACAGCTCCCTCAGGGACAGATACAGGGACAGTCGGTGCTGATACAGGCAGCTCCCTCAGGGACAGATACAGGGACAGTCGGTGCTGATACAGGCAGCTCCCTCAGGGACAGTCGGTGCTGACAAAGACAGCTCTCTCAGGGACAGTCGGTGCTGACACAGGCAGCTCTCTCAGGGACAGATACAGGGACAGTCGGTGCTGATACAGGCAGCTAACTCGGGGGGGATACAGGGACAGTCGGTGCTGACACAGGCAGCTCCCTCAGGGAGGGATACAGGGACAGTCGGTGCTGACACAGACAGCTCCCTCAGGGAGGGATACAGGGACAGTCGGTGCTGACACAGACAGCTCTCTCAGGGACAGTCGGTGCTGACACAGGCAGTTCTCTCAGGGACAGACACAGGGACAGTCGGTGCTAATACAGGCAGCTCCCTCGGGTGGGGTACAGGGACAGTCGGTGCTGACAGACAGCTCCCTCAGGGACAGATACAGGGACAGTCGGTGCTGATACAGACAGCTCCGTGGGGGGGGATACAGGGATAGTCGGTGCTAATACAGGCAGCTCCCTCGGGGGGGATACAGGGACAGTCGGTGCTGACACAGACAGCTCCCTCAGGGAGGGATACAGGGACAGTCGGTGCTGACACAGACAGCTCCCTCAGGGACAGATACAGGGACAGTCGGTGCTGACACAGACAGCTCCCTCAGGGACAGATACAGGGACAGTCGGTGATCATACAGACAGCTCCCTCAGGGACAGTCGGTGCTGACACAGGCAGCTCCCTCAGGGACAGTCGGTGCTGACACAGGCAGCTCCCTCAGGGACAGTCGGTGCTGACACAGGCAGCTCCCTCAGGGACAGATACAGGGACAGTCGGTGATCATACAGACAGCTCCCTCAGGGACAGTCGGTGCTAATACAGGCAGCTCCCTCAGGGAGGGATACAGGGACAGTCGGTGCTGACACAGACAGCTTTCTCAGTGACAGCCAGTGATCATACAGACAGCTCCCTCAGGGTCAGGGACAGATACAGGGACAGTCGGTGATCATACAGACAGCTCCCTCAGGGACAGTCGGTGCTGATACAGGGAGCTCCCTCGGGGGGGGGGATACAGGGACAGTCGGTGCTGACACAGATAGCTCTCTCAGGGAGAGATACAGGGACAGTCGGTGCTGACACAGACAGCTCCCTCAGGGACAGTCGGTGCTGACACAGACAGCTCCCTCAGGGAGGGATACAGGGACAGTCGGTGCTATTACAGGCAGCTCTCTCAGGGACAGATACAGGGACAGTCGGTGCTGACACAGGCAGCTCCCTCAGGGACAGATACAGGGACAGTCGGTGCTGACACAGGCAGCTCTCTCAGGGACAGATACAGGGACAGTCGGTGCTGACACAGACAGCTCCCTCAGGGAGGGATACAGGGACAGTCGGTGCTGACACAGGCAGCTCCCTCAGGGAGGGATACAGGGACAGTCGGTGCTGACACAGACAGCTCCCTCAGGGAGGGATACAGGGACAGTCGGTGCTGACACAGACAGCTCCCTCAGGGACAGATACAGGGACAGTCGGTGCTGATACAGGCAGCTCCCTCAGGGACAGATACAGGGACAGTCGGTGCTGATACAGGCAGCTCCCTCAGGGACAGTCGGTGCTGACAAAGACAGCTCTCTCAGGGACAGTCGGTGCTGACACAGGCAGCTCTCTCAGGGACAGATACAGGGACAGTCGGTGCTGATACAGGCAGCTAACTCGGGGGGGATACAGGGACAGTCGGTGCTGACACAGGCAGCTCCCTCAGGGAGGGATACAGGGACAGTCGGTGCTGACACAGACAGCTCCCTCAGGGAGGGATACAGGGACAGTCGGTGCTGACACAGGCAGCTCTCTCAGGGACAGTCGGTGCTGACACAGGCAGTTCTCTCAGGGACAGACACAGGGACAGTCGGTGCTAATACAGGCAGCTCCCTCGGGTGGGGTACAGGGACAGTCGGTGCTGACAGACAGCTCCCTCAGGGACAGATACAGGGACAGTCGGTGCTGATACAGACAGCTCCGTGGGGGGGGATACAGGGATAGTCGGTGCTAATACAGGCAGCTCCCTCGGGGGGGATACAGGGACAGTCGGTGCTGACACAGACAGCTCCCTCAGGGACAGATACAGGGACAGTCGGTGCTGATACACGCAGCTTCCTCGGGGGGGATACAGGGACAGTCGGTGCTGACACAGACATCTCCCTCAGGGACAGATACAGGGACAGTCGGTGCTGATACAGGCAGCTCCCTCAGGGACAGTCGGTGCTGACAAAGACAGCTCTCTCAGGGACAGTCGGT
>NW_027310195.1:48783-78783 GCF_047496795.1 Chiloscyllium punctatum | reverse complement strand
CTCTCTCTCTCTCTGGATTGTTTATATAATATTTACTGATATATTTATTATTACACACACTAACTGTCTCTCTCTCAGGATTGTTTATATAATATTTACTGATATATTTATTATTACACACACTCACTGTCTCTCTCTCTCTCTCTCTGGATTGTTTATATACTATTTACTGATATATTTATTATTACACACACTCACTGTCTCTCTCTCACTCTGGATTGTTTATATAATATTTACTGATATATTTATTATTACACACACTCACTGTCTCTCTAGATTGTTTATATAATATTTACTGATATCATTATTATTACACACACTCACTGTCTCTCTCTGGATTGTTTATATAATATTTACTGATATATTTATTATCACACACACTCACTGTCTCTCTCTCTCTCTCTGGATTGTTTATATAATATTTACTGATATATTTATTATTACACACACACACTGTCTCTCTCTCTGGATTGTTTATATAATATTTGCTGATATATTTATTATTACACACACACTGTCTCTCTCTCTGGATTGTTTATATAATATTTACAGATATATTTATTATTACACACTCACTGTCTCTCTCTCTCTCTCTCTGGATTGTTTATATAATATTTGCTGATATATTTATTATTACACACTCACTGTCTCTCTCTCTCTGGATTGTTTATATAATATTTACTGATATATTTATTATTACACACACACACTGTCTCTCTCTCTGGATTGTTTATATAATATTTACTGATATATTTATTATCACACACACTCACTGTCTCTCTCTCTCTCTCTGGATTGTTTATATAATATTTACTGATATATTTATTATTACACACACACACTGTCTCTCTCTCTGGATTGTTTATATAATATTTGCTGATATATTTATTATTACACACACTCACTGTCTCTCTCTCTGGATTGTTTATATAATATTTACTGATATATTTATTATTACACACTCACTGTCTCTCTCTCTCTCTCTGGATTGTTTATATAATATTTACTGATATATGTATTATTACACACACTCACTGTATCCCTCTCTCTCTGGATTGTTTATATAATATTTACAGATATATTTATTATTACACACACTCACTGTCTCTCCCTCTGGATTGTTTATATAATATTTACTGATATATTTATTATTACACACACTCACTGTCTCTCTCGCTCTCTCACTCTCTGGATTGTTTATATAATATTTACTGATATATTTATTATCACACACACTCACTGTCTCTCTCTCTGGATTGTTTATATAATATTTACTGATATATTTATTATCTCACACACTCACTGTCTCTCTCTGGATTGTTTATATAATATTTACTGATATATTTATTATTACACACACTCACTGTCTCTCTCTCTGGATTGTTTATATAATATTTACTGATATATTTATTATTACATGCACTCACTGTCTCTCTCTCTGGATTGTTTATATAATATTTACTGATATATTTATTATTACACACACACTGTCTCTCTCTCTCTCTCTCTGGATTGTTTATATAATATTTACTGATATATTTATTATTACACACACTCACTGTCTCTCTCGCTCTCTCACTCTCTGGATTGTTTATATAATATTTACTGATATATTTATTATCACACACACTCACTGTCTCTCTCTCTGGATTGTTTATATAATATTTACTGATATATTTATTATCTCACACACTCACTGTCTCTCTCTGGATTGTTTATATAATATTTACTGATATATTTATTATTACACACACTCACTGTCTCTCTCTCTGGATTGTTTATATAATATTTACTGATATATTTATTATTACATGCACTCACTGTCTCTCTCTCTGGATTGTTTATATAATATTTACTGATATATTTATTATTACACACACACTGTCTCTCTCTCTCTCTCTCTGGATTGTTTATATAATATTTACTGATATATTTATTATTACACACACTCACTCTCTCTGGATTGTTTATATAATATTTACTGATATATTTATTATTACACACACTCACTGTCTCTCTCTGGGTTGTTTATATAATATTTACTGATATATTTATTATTACACACACTCACTGTCTCTCTCTGGGTTGTTTATATAATATTTACAGATATATTTATTATCTCACACACTCACTGTCTCTCTCTGGATTGTTTATATAATATTTACTGATATATTTATTATTACACACACTCACTGTCTCTCTCTCTGGATTGTTTATATAATATTTACAGATATATTTATTATCACACACACTCACTGTCTCTCTCTCTGTCTGGATTGTTTATATAATATTTACTGATATATTTATTATTACACACACTCAATGTCTCTCTCTCTGGATTGTTTATATAATATTTACAGATATATTTATTATCACACACACTCACTGTCTCTCTCTCTGTCTGGATTGTTTATATAATATTTACTGATATATTTATTATTACACACACTCACTGTCTCTCTCTCTGTCGGGATTGTTTATATAATATTTACAGATATATTTATTATTACACACACTCACTGTCTCTCTCTCTCTGGATTGTTTATATAACATTTACAGATATATTTATTATCTCACACACTCACTGTCTCTCTCTGGATTGTTTATATAATATTTACTGATATATTTATTATCTCACACACTCACTGTCTCTCTCTGGATTGTTTATATAATATTTACAGATATATTTATTATCTCACACACTCACTCTCTCTCACTGGATTGTTTATATAATATTTACTGATATATTTATTATTACACACACTCACTGTCTCTCTCTCTGGATTGTTTATATAATATTTACTGATATATTTATTATCACACACACTCACTGTCTCTCTCTCTGGATTGTTTATATAATATTTACTGATATATTTATTATTACACACACTCACTGTCTCTCTCTGGATTGTTTATATAATATTTACTGATATATTTATTATTACACACACTCACTGTCTCTCTCTCTCTCTCTGGATTGTTTATATAATATTTACAGATATATTTATTATCACACACACTCACTGTCTCTCTCTCTCTGGATTGTTTATATAATATTTACTGATATATTTATTATTACACACACTCACTGTCTCTCTCTGGATTGTTTATATAATATTTACTGATATATTTATTATTACACACTCACTGTCTCTCTCTCTGTCTGGATTGTTTATATAATATTTACTGATATATTTATTATTACACACACTCACTGTCTCTCTCTCTGGATTGTTTATATAATATTTACAGATATATTTATTATCACACACACTCACTGTCTCTCTCTGGATTGTTTATATAATATTTACTGATATATTTATTATTACACACTCACTGTCTCTCTCTCTGTCTGGATTGTTTATATAATATTTACTGATATATTTATTATTACACACACTCACTGTCTCTCTCTCTCTGGATTGTTTATATAATATTTACTGATATATTTATTATTACACACACTCACTGTCTCTCTCTGGATTGTTTATATAATATTTACTGATATATTTATTATTACACACACTCACTGTCTCTCTCTCTCTCTGGATTGTTTATATAATATTTACTGATATATTTATTATTACACACACTCACTGTCTCTCTCTCTGGATTGTTTATATAATATTTACAGATATATTTATTATCACACACACTCACTGTCTCTCTCTGGATTGTTTATATAATATTTACTGATATATTTATTATTACACACACTCACTGTCTCTCTCTGGATTGTTTATATAATATTTACTGATATATTTATTATTACACACACTCACTGTCTCTCTCTCTCTGGATTGTTTATATAATATTTACTGATATATTTATTATTACACACACTCACTGTCTCTCTCTCTGGATTGTTTATATAATATTTACTGATATATTTATTATTACACACTCACTGTCTCTCTCTGGATTGTTTATATAATATTTACTGATATATTTATTATCACACACACTCACTGTCTCTCTCTCTGGATTGTTTATATAATATTTGCTGATATATTTATTATTACACACACTCACTGTCTCTCTCACTGGATTGTTTATATAATATTTACTGATATATTTATTATTACACACTCACTGTCTCTCTCTCTGGATTGTTTATATAATATTTACTGATATATTTATTATTACACACTCACTGTCTCTCTCTGGATTGTTTATATAATATTTACTGATATATTTATTATTACACACTCACTGTCTCTCTCTGGATTGTTTATATAATATTTACTGATATATTTATTATTACACACACTCACTGTCTCTCTCTCTCTCTGGATTGTTTATATAATATTTACTGATATATTTATTATTACACACTCACTCTCTCTCTCTGGATTGTTTATATAATATTTACTGATATATTTATTATTACACACACTCACTCTCTCTCTCTGGATTGTTTATATAATATGTACTGATATATTTATTATTACACACTCACTCTCTCTCTCTGGATTGTTTATATAATATTTACTGATATATTTATTATTACACACACTCACTGTCTCTCTAGATTGTTTATATAATATTTACAGATATATTTATTATCTCACACACTCACTGTCTCTCTCTCTCTGGATTGTTTATATAATATTTACTGATATATTTATTATCTCACACACTCACTGTCTCTCTCTCTGGATTGTTTATATAATATTTACTGATATATTTATTATTACACACACTCTCTGTCTCTCTCTCTGGATTGTTTATATATTATTTACTGATATATTTATTATTACACACACTCACTGTCTCTCTCTCTCTCTCTGGATTGTTTATACAATATTTACTGATATATTTATTATTACACACACTCACTGTCTCTCTCTCTCTCTCTGGATTGTTTATATAATATTTACTGATATATTTATTATTACACACACTCACTGTCTCTCTCTGGATTGTTTATATAATATTTACTGATATATTTATTATTACACACACTCACTGTCTCTCTCTCTCTGGATTGTTTATATAATATTTACTGATATATTTATTATTACACACACTCACTGTCTCTCTCTGGATTGTTTATATAATATTTACTGATATATTTATTATTACACACACTCACTGTCTCTCTCTCTCTGGATTGTTTATATAATATTTACTGATATATTTATTATTACACACACTCACTGTCTCTCTCTCTCTGGATTGTTTATATAATATTTACTGATATATTTATTATTACACACTCACTGTCTCTCTCTCTCTCTGGATTGTTTATATAATATTTACTGATATATTTATTATTACACACACTCACTGTCTCTCTCTGGATTGTTTATATAATATTTACTGATATATTTATTATTACACACACTCACTGTCTCTCTCTCTCTCTGGATTGTTTATATAATATTTACTGATATATTTATTATTACACACACTCACTGTCTCTCTCTCTCTGGATTGTTTATATATTATTTACTGATATATTTATTATTACACACACTCACTGTCTCTCTCTCTCTGGATTGTTTATATAATATTTACTGATATATTTATTATTACACACACTCACTGTCTCTCTCTCTCTGGATTGTTTATATAATATTTACTGATATATTTATTATTACACACACTCACTGTCTCTCTCTCTCTCTGGATTGTTTATATAATATTTACTGATATATTTATTATTACACACTCACTGTCTCTCTCTCTCTGGATTGTTTATATATTATTTACTGATATATTTATTATTACACACACTCACTGTCTCTCTCTCTCTGGATTGTTTATATAATATTTACTGATATATTTATTATTACACACACTCACTGTCTCTCTCTCTCTGGATTGTTTATATAATATTTACTGATATATTTATTATTACACACACTCACTGTCTCTCTCTCTCTGGATTGTTTATATATTATTTACTGATATATTTATTATTACACACTCACTGTCTCTCTCTGGATTGTTAATATAATATTTACTGATATATTTATTATTACACACACTCACTGTCTCTCTCTCTGTCTGGATTGTTTATATATTGTTTACTGATATATTTATTATTACACACACTCACTGTCCCTCTCTCTGTCTGGATTGTTTATATATTGTTTACTGATATATTTATTATTACACACACTCACTGTCCCTCTCTCTCTCTGGATTGTTTATATATTATTTACTGATATATTTATTATTACACACACTCACTGTCTCTCTCTCTGGATTGTTTATATAATATTTACTGATATATTTATTATTACACACTCACTGTCTCTCTCTCTGGATTGTTTATATAATATTTACTGATATATTTATTATTACACACACTCACTGTCTCTCTCTCTCCCTGGATTGTTTATATAATATTTACTGATATATTTATTATTACACACACTCACTGTCTCTCTCTCTGGATTGTTTATATAATATTTACTGATATATTTATTATTACACACACTCACTGTCTCTCTCTCTCCCTGGATTGTTTATATAATATTTACTGATATATTTATTATTACACACACTCACTGTCTCTCTCTCTGGATTGTTTATATAATATTTACTGATATATTTATTATTACACACTCACTGTCTCTCTCTCTGGATTGTTTATATAATATTTACTGATATATTTATTATTACACACACTCTCTGTCTCTCTCTCTGGATTGTTTATATAATATTTACTGATATATTTATTATTACACACTCACTGTCTCTCTCTCTCTCTGGATTGTTTATATAATATTTACTGATATATTTATTATTACACACACTCACTGTCTCTCTCTCTCCCTGGATTGTTTATATAATATTTACTGATATATTTATTATTACACACACTCACTGTCTCTCTCTCTCCCTGGATTGTTTATATAATATTTACTGATATATTTATTATTACACACACTCACTGTCTCTCTCTCTGGATTGTTTATATAATATTTACTGATATATTTATTATTACACACTCACTGTCTCTCTCTCGCTCTCTGGATTGTTTATATAATATTTACTGATATATTTATTATTACACACACTCTCTGTCTCTCTCTCTGGATTGTTTATATAATATTTACTGATATATTTATTATTACACACACTCACTGTCTCTCTCTCTGGATTGTTTATATAATATTTACTGATATATTTATTATCACACACACTCACTGTCTCTCTCTCTGGATTGTTTATATAATATTTACTGATATATTTATTATTACACACTCACTGTCTCTCTCTCTCTCTGGATTGTTTATATAATATTTACTGATATATTTATTATTACACACACTCACTGTCTCTCTCTCTCCCTGGATTGTTTATATAATATTTACTGATATATTTATTATTACACACACTCACTGTCTCTCTCTCTCCCTGGATTGTTTATATAATATTTACTGATATATTTATTATTACACACACTCAGTCTCTCTCTCTGGATTGTTTATATAATATTTACTGATATATTTATTATTACACACTCACTGTCTCTCTCTCTCTCTGGATTGTTTATATAATATTTGCTGATATATTTATTATTACACACACTCACTGTCTCTCTCCCTGGATTGTTTATATAATATTTACTGATATATTTATTATTACACACACTCACTGTCTCTCTCTCTGGATTGTTTATATAATATTTACTGATATATTTATTATTACACACTCACTGTCTCTCTCTCTCTCTGGATTGTTTATATAATATTTACTGATATATTTATTATTACACACTCACTGTCTCTCTCTCTCTGGATTGTTTATATATTATTTACTGATATATTTATTATTACACACACTCACTGTCTCTCTCTCTCTCTCTGGATTGTTTATATAATATTTACTGATATATTTATTATTACACACACTCACTGTCTCTCTCTGGATTGTTTATATAATATTTACTGATATATTTATTATTACACACACTCACTGTCTCTCTCTGGATTGTTTATATAATATTTACTGATATATTTATTATTACACACACTCACTGTCTCTCTCTGGATTGTTTATATATTATTTACTGATATATTTATTATCACACACACTCACTGTCTCTCTCTCTCTCTCTGGATTGTTTATATAATATTTACTGATATATTTATTATTACACACACTCACTGTCTCTCTCTGGATTGTTTATATAATATTTACTGATATATTTATTATTACACACACTCACTGTCTCTCTCTGGATTGTTTATATATTATTTACTGATATATTTATTATCACACACACTCACTGTCTCTCTCTCTCTCTCTGGATTGTTTATATAATATTTACTGATATATTTATTATTACACACACTCACTGTCTCTCTCTCTGGATTGTTTATATAATATTTACAGATATATTTATTATCACACACACTCACTGTCTCTCTCTCTGGATTGTTTATATAATATTTACTGATATATTTATTATTACACACACTCACTGTCTCTCTCTGGATTGTTTATATAATATTTACTGATATATTTATTATTACACACACTCACTGTCTCTCTCTGGATTGTTTATATATTATTTACTGATATATTTATTATCACACACACTCACTGTCTCTCTCTCTCTCTCTGGATTGTTTATATAATATTTACTGATATATTTATTATTACACACGCTCACTGTCTCTCTCTCTGGATTGTTTATATAATATTTACAGATATATTTATTATCACACACACTCACTGTCTCTCTCTCTCTGGATTGTTTATATATTATTTACTGATATATTTATTATTACACTCACTGTCTCTCTCTCTGGATTGTTTATATAATATTTACTGATATATTTATTATCACACACACTCACTGTCTCTCTCTCTGGATTGTTTATATAATATTTACTGATATATTTATTATTACACACACTCACTGTCTCTCTCTCTGGATTGTTTATATAATATTTACAGATATATTTATTATCACACACACTCACTGTCTCTCTCCCTGGATTGTTTATATAATATTTACTGATATATTTATTATTACACACACTCACTGTCTCTCTCTCTCTGGATTGTTTATATAATATTTACTGATATATTTATTATCACACACACTCACTGTCTCTCTCTCTGGATTGTTTATATAATATTTACTGATATATTTATTATTACACACACTCTCTGTCTCTCTCTCTGGATTGTTTATATAATATTTACTGATATATTTATTATCACACACACTCACTGTCTCTCTCTGGATTGTTTATATAATATTTACTGATATATTTATTATTACACACACTCACTGTCTCTCTCTGGATTGTTTATATAATATTTACTGATATATTTATTATTACACACACTCACTGTCTCTCTCTGGATTGTTTATATAATATTTACTGATATATTTATTATTACACACACTCACTGTCTCTCTCTGGATTGTTTATATAATATTTACTGATATATTTATTATTACACACACTCACTGTCTCTCTCTCTCTGGATTGTTTATATAATATTTACTGATATATTTATTATTACACACACTCTCTGTCTCTCTCTCTGGATTGTTTATATAATATTTACTGATATATTTATTATCACACACACTCACTGTCTCTCTCTCTCTCTCTCTCTGGATTGTTTATATAATATTTACTGATATATTTATTATCTCACACACTCACTGTCTCTCTCTCTGGATTGTTTATATAATATTTACTGATATATTTATTATTACACACACTCTCTGTCTCTCTCTCTGGATTGTTTATATAATATTTACTGATATATTTATTATTACACACACTCACTGTCTCTCTCTCTGGATTGTTTATATAATATTTACTGATATATTTATTATTACACACTCACTGTCTCCCTCTCTCTCTGGATTGTTTATATAATATTTACTGATATATTTATTACCTCACACACTCACTGTCTCTCTCTCTGGATTGTTTATATAATATTTAATGATATATTTATTATTACACACTCACTGTCTCTCTCTGGATTGTTTATATAATATTTACTGATATATTTATTATCACACACACTCACTGTCTCTCTCTCTGGATTGTTTATATAATATTTAATGATATATTTATTATCACACACACTCACTGTCTCTCTCTCTCTCTGGATTGTTTATATAATATTTACTGATATATTTATTATTACACACACTCTCTGTCTCTCTCTCTGGATTGTTTATATATTATTTACTGATATATTTATTATTACACACACTCACTGTCTCTCTCTCTCTCTCTGGATTGTTTATATAATATTTACTGATATATTTATTATTACACACACTCACTGTCTCTCTCTCTCTCTCTGGATTGTTTATATAATATTTACTGATATATTTATTATTACACACACTCACTGTCTCTCTCTGGATTGTTTATATAATATTTACTGATATATTTATTATTACACACACTCACTGTCTCTCTCTCTCTGGATTGTTTATATAATATTTACTGATATATTTATTATTACACACACTCACTGTCTCTCTCTGGATTGTTTATATAATATTTACTGATATATTTATTATTACACACACTCACTGTCTCTCTCTCTCTGGATTGTTTATATAATATTTACTGATATATTTATTATTACACACACTCACTGTCTCTCTCTCTCTGGATTGTTTATATAATATTTACTGATATATTTATTATTACACACTCACTGTCTCTCTCTCTCTCTGGATTGTTTATATAATATTTACTGATATATTTATTATTACACACACTCACTGTCTCTCTCTGGATTGTTTATATAATATTTACTGATATATTTATTATTACACACACTCACTGTCTCTCTCTCTCTCTGGATTGTTTATATATTATTTACTGATATATTTATTATTACACACTCACTGTCTCTCTCTCTCTGGATTGTTTATATAATATTTACTGATATATTTATTATTACACACACTCACTGTCTCTCTCTCTCTGGATTGTTTATATAATATTTACTGATATATTTATTATTACACACACTCACTGTCTCTCTCTCTCTCTGGATTGTTTATATAATATTTACTGATATATTTATTATTACACACTCACTGTCTCTCTCTCTCTGGATTGTTTATATATTATTTACTGATATATTTATTATTACACACACTCACTGTCTCTCTCTCTCTGGATTGTTTATATAATATTTACTGATATATTTATTATTACACACACTCACTGTCTCTCTCTCTCTGGATTGTTTATATAATATTTACTGATATATTTATTATTACACACACTCACTGTCTCTCTCTCTCTGGATTGTTTATATATTATTTACTGATATATTTATTATTACACACTCACTGTCTCTCTCTGGATTGTTAATATAATATTTACTGATATATTTATTATTACACACACTCACTGTCTCTCTCTCTGTCTGGATTGTTTATATATTGTTTACTGATATATTTATTATTACACACACTCACTGTCCCTCTCTCTCTCTGGATTGTTTATATATTATTTACTGATATATTTATTATTACACACACTCACTGTCTCTCTCTCTGGATTGTTTATATAATATTTACTGATATATTTATTATTACACACACTCACTGTCTCTCTCTCTCTCTGGATTGTTTATATAATATTTACTGATATATTTATTATTACACACACTCACTGTCTCTCTCTCTCTCTGGATTGTTTATATAATATTTACTGATATATTTATTATTACACACACTCACTGTCTCTCTCTCTCTCTGGATTGTTTATATAATATTTACTGATATATTTATTATTACACACACTCACTGTCTCTCTCTCTCTCTGGATTGTTTATATAATATTTACTGATATATTTATTATTACACACACTCACTGACTCTCTCTGGATTGTTTATATAATATTTACTGATATATTTATTATTACACACACTCACTGTCTCTCTCTCTCTCTGGATTGTTTATATAATATTTACTGATATATTTATTATTACACACACTCACTGTCTCTCTCTGGATTGTTTATATAATATTTACTGATATATTTATTATTACACACACTCACTGTCTCTCTCTCTGGATTGTTTATATAATATTTACTGATATATTTATTATTACACACACTCACTGTCTCTCTCTGGATTGTTTATATAATATTTACTGATATATTTATTATTACACACACACTGTCTCTCTCTGGATTGTTTATATAATATTTACTGATATATTTATTATTACACACTCACTGTCTCTCTCTCTGGATTGTTTATATAATATTTACTGATATATTTATTATTACACACACTCACTGTCTCTCTCTCTCCCTGGATTGTTTATATAATATTTACTGATATATTTATTATTACACACACTCACTGTCTCTCTCTCTGGATTGTTTATATAATATTTACTGATATATTTATTATTACACACACTCACTGTCTCTCTCTCTCCCTGGATTGTTTATATAATATTTACTGATATATTTATTATTACACACACTCACTGTCTCTCTCTCTGGATTGTTTATATAATATTTACTGATATATTTATTATTACACACTCACTGTCTCTCTCTCTCTCTGGATTGTTTATATAATATTTACTGATATATTTATTATTACACACACTCACTGTCTCTCTCTCTCCCTGGATTGTTTATATAATATTTACTGATATATTTATTATTACACACACTCACTGTCTCTCTCTCTCCCTGGATTGTTTATATAATATTTACTGATATATTTATTATTACACACACTCACTGTCTCTCTCTCTGGATTGTTTATATAATATTTACTGATATATTTATTATTACACACTCACTGTCTCTCTCTCGCTCTCTGGATTGTTTATATAATATTTACTGATATATTTATTATTACACACACTCTCTGTCTCTCTCTCTGGATTGTTTATATAATATTTACTGATATATTTATTATTACACACACTCACTGTCTCTCTCTCTGGATTGTTTATATAATATTTACTGATATATGTATTATCACATACACTCACTGTCTCTCTCTCTGGATTGTTTATATAATATTTACTGATATATTTATTATTACACACTCACTGTCTCTCTCTCTCTCTGGATTGTTTATATAATATTTACTGATATATTTATTATTACACACACTCACTGTCTCTCTCTCTCCCTGGATTGTTTATATAATATTTACTGATATATTTATTATTACACACACTCACTGTCTCTCTCTCTCCCTGGATTGTTTATATAATATTTACTGATATATTTATTATTACACACACTCACTGTCTCTCTCTCTGGATTGTTTATATAATATTTACTGATATATTTATTATTACACACTCACTGTCTCTCTCTCTCTCTGGATTGTTTATATAATATTTGCTGATATATTTATTATTACACACACTCACTGTCTCTCTCCCTGGATTGTTTATATAATATTTACTGATATATTTATTATTACACACACTCACTGTCTCTCTCTCTGGATTGTTTATATAATATTTACTGATATATTTATTATTACACACTCACTGTCTCTCTCTCTCTCTGGATTGTTTATATAATATTTACTGATATATTTATTATTACACACTCACTGTCTCTCTCTCTCTGGATTGTTTATATATTATTTACTGATATATTTATTATTACACACACTCACTGTCTCTCTCTCTCTCTCTGGATTGTTTATATATTATTTACTGATATATTTATTATCACACACACTCACTGTCTCTCTCTCTCTCTCTGGATTGTTTATATAATATTTACTGATATATTTATTATTACACACACTCACTGTCTCTCTCTGGATTGTTTATATAATATTTACTGATATATTTATTATTACACACACTCACTGTCTCTCTCTGGATTGTTTATATATTATTTACTGATATATTTATTATCACACACACTCACTGTCTCTCTCTCTCTCTCTGGATTGTTTATATAATATTTACTGATATATTTATTATTACACACACTCACTGTCTCTCTCTCTGGATTGTTTATATAATATTTACAGATATATTTATTATCACACACACTCACTGTCTCTCTCTCTGGATTGTTTATATAATATTTACTGATATATTTATTATTACACACACTCACTGTCTCTCTCTGGATTGTTTATATAATATTTACTGATATATTTATTATTACACACACTCACTGTCTCTCTCTGGATTGTTTATATATTATTTACTGATATATTTATTATCACACACACTCACTGTCTCTCTCTCTCTCTCTGGATTGTTTATATAATATTTACTGATATATTTATTATTACACACACTCACTGTCTCTCTCTCTGGATTGTTTATATAATATTTACAGATATATTTATTATCACACACACTCACTGTCTCTCTCTCTCTGGATTGTTTATATATTATTTACTGATATATTTATTATTACACTCACTGTCTCTCTCTCTGGATTGTTTATATAATATTTACTGATATATTTATTATCACACACACTCACTGTCTCTCTCTCTGGATTGTTTATATAATATTTACTGATATATTTATTATTACACACACTCACTGTCTCTCTCTCTGGATTGTTTATATAATATTTACAGATATATTTATTATCACACACACTCACTGTCTCTCTCTCTGGATTGTTTATATAATATTTACTGATATATTTATTATTACACACACTCACTGTCTCTCTCTCTCTGGATTGTTTATATAATATTTACTGATATATTTATTATCACACACACTCACTGTCTCTCTCTCTGGATTGTTTATATAATATTTACTGATATATTTATTATTACACACACTCTCTGTCTCTCTCTCTGGATTGTTTATATAATATTTACTGATATATTTATTATCACACACACTCACTGTCTCTCTCTGGATTGTTTATATAATATTTACTGATATATTTATTATTACACACACTCACTGTCTCTCTCTGGATTGTTTATATAATATTTACTGATATATTTATTATTACACACACTCACTGTCTCTCTCTGGATTGTTTATATAATATTTACTGATATATTTATTATTACACACACTCACTGTCTCTCTCTGGATTGTTTATATAATATTTACTGATATATTTATTATTACACACACTCACTGTCTCTCTCTGGATTGTTTATATAATATTTACTGATATATTTATTATTACACACACTCTCTGTCTCTCTCTCTGGATTGTTTATATAATATTTACTGATATATTTATTATCACACACACTCACTGTCTCTCTCTCTCTCTCTCTCTGGATTGTTTATATAATATTTACTGATATATTTATTATCTCACACACTCACTGTCTCTCTCTCTGGATTGTTTATATAATATTTACTGATATATTTATTATTACACACACTCTCTGTCTCTCTCTCTGGATTGTTTATATAATATTTACTGATATATTTATTATCACACACACTCACTGTCTCTCTCTCTCTCTCTCTCTGGATTGTTTATATAATATTTACTGATATATTTATTATTACACACACTCACTGTCTCTCTCTCTGGATTGTTTATATAATATTTACTGATATATTTATTATTACACACACTCACTGTCTCTCTCTCTCTCTGGATTGTTTATATAATATTTACTGATATATTTATTATTACACACACTCACTGTCTCTCTCTCTCTGGATTGTTTATATAATATTTACTGATATATTTATTATTACACACTCACTGTCTCTCTCTCTCTCTCTGGATTGTTTATATAATATTTACTGATATATTTATTATTACACACACTCACTGTCTCTCTCTCTGGATTGTTTATATAATATTTACTGATATATTTATTATTACACACACTCACTGTCTCTCTCAGGATTGTTTATATAATATTTACTGATATATTTATTATTACACACACTCACTGTCTCTCTCTCTGGATTGTTTATATAATATTTACTGATATATTTATTATTACACACACTCACTGTCTCTCTCTCTCTGGATTGTTTATATAATATTTACTGATATATTTATTATTACACACTCACTGTCTCTCTCTCTCTGGATTGTTTATATAATATTTACTGATATATTTATTATTACACACACTCACTGTCTCTCTCTCTGGATTGTTTATATAATATTTACTGATATATTTATTATTACACACTCACTGTCTCTCTCAGGATTGTTTATATAATATTTACTGATATATTTATTATCACACACACTCACTGTCTCTCTCTCTCTCTCTGGATTGTTTATATAATATTTACTGATATATTTATTATTACACACACTCACTGTCTCTCTCTCTGGATTGTTTATATAATATTTACTGATATATTTATTATTACACACTCACTGTCTCTCTCTCTGGATTGTTTATATAATATTTACTGATATATTTATTATTACACACACTCACTGTCTCTCTCTGGATTGTTTATATAATATTTACTGATATATTTATTATTACACACACTCACTGTCTCTCTCAGGATTGTTTATATAATATTTACTGATATATTTATTATTACACACACTCACTGTCTCTCTCTCTCTCTCTGGATTGTTTATATAATATTTACTGATATATTTATTATTACACACACTCACTGTCTCTCTCTGGATTGTTTATATAATATTTACTGATATATTTATTATTACACACTCACTGTCTCTCTCTCTCTCTCTGGATTGTTTATATAATATTTACTGATATATTTATTATTACACACACTCACTGTCTCTCTCTGGATTGTTTATATAATATTTACTGATATATTTATTATTACACACTCACTGTCTCTCTCTCTCTCTCTGGATTGTTTATATAATATTTACTGATATATTTATTATTACACACACTCACTGTATCCCTCTCTCTCTCTGGATTGTTTATATAATATTTACTGATATATTTATTATTACACACACTCACTGTCTCTCTCTCTGGATTGTTTATATAATATTTACTGATATATTTATTATTACACACACTCACTGTCTCTCTCTCTGGATTGTTTATATAATATTTACTGATATATTTATTATTACACACACTCACTGTCTCTCTCTCTGGATTGTTTATATAATATTTACTGATATATTTATTATCACACACACTCACTGTCTCTCTCTCTGGATTGTTTATATAATATTTACTGATATATTTATTATTACACACACTCACTGTCTCTCTCTCTGGATTGTTTATATAATATTTACTGATATATTTATTATTACACACACTCACTGTATCCCTCTCTCTCTCTGGATTGTTTATATAATATTTACTGATATATTTATTATTACACACACTCACTGTCTCTCTCTGGATTGTTTATATAATATTTACTGATATATTTATTATTACACACACTCACTGTCTCTCTCTCTCTCCCTGGATTGTTTATATAATATTTACTGATATATTTATTATTACACACTCACTGTCTCTCTCTCTCCCTGGATTGTTTATATAATATTTACTGATATATTTATTATTACACACACTCACTGTCTCTCTCTGGATTGTTTATATAATATTTACTGATATATTTATTATTACACACACTCACTGTATCCCTCTCTCTCCCTGGATTGTTTATATAATATTTACTGATATATTTATTATTACACACTCACTGTCTCTCTCTCTCCCTGGATTGTTTATATAATATTTACTGATATATTTATTATTACACACACTCACTGTCTCTCTCTGGATTGTTTATATAATATTTACAGATATATTTATTATTACACACACTCACTGTCTCTCTCTGGATTGTTTATATAATATTTACTGATATATTTATTATTACACACTCACTGTCTCTCTCTCTGGATTGTTTATATAATATTTACTGATATATTTATTATTACACACACTCACTGTATCCCTCTCTCTCCCTGGATTGTTTATATAATATTTACTGATATATTTATTATTACACACACTCACTGTCTCTCTCTGGATTGTTTATATAATATTTACTGATATATTTATTATCTCTCTCTCCCCCCTCCCCCGGGTTATTTATATCACTGTTATATGTTTTATTACTCACTCTCTCTCTCTCTCTCTCTCTCTCTCTCTCTCTGTCTCTCGGGTTGTTTCTGGAAGTTTCCTCCCGGTTTTTATTCCTATTTTTCTGCTTCGGTCGCGAAATGGCGCCGGCTCCAACCGTCACCTTCGGCGCCTCCCCTCTGCACTTCCGGCGACGCCCGCCAATCCGCGTCGGCTCCGGCCCGTCAGTCAATCCCAACCGCCGCCCCCCTGCGGTCGTCATATCCTTCTCAACCCGTCATCACGTACGACCTCCCGCGGCCACCTCCAGTCTTCTCTGTGCTCCGCCCTCTTCCCGTCCTTCGATTGGCCACAGCGGCCCGTCGTTCAACGGCCCTCTCCAGTGGCAACCCGCGTCGCGCCTTTGTCCCGCCTACTTGTTCATTTCCTCCTCGTCGTTTCCCCGCCCCTTGCCCTTCCACGGCTGATTGGCTCTCCTTCACGCCTGTCATCCTCTATTGACCTTTCACCCTCTTTCGGCACCCATTGTCAGGCTCGTTTGCCCAATTTATTTACTCCTGTATCGTGCTATTGGTCCTGCCGGCCGTCCATTTACCCCGCCTCCAATCGGAGCCGTCCTTTCTTTGTTGCGTCATCTCTAAATTGTACCGCCCCCATGCCTCAATCCCGTTGGCTTCAGCCAGATGCGTTTGGCGAATCAGACGCTCCTCCCTCCCATACCCGTCACCTTCTCACCTCTGTCCCGCCCTCCTCCCATTGCGATTGGTCGGGCCTCACGCCAATCCGCACGCGAAGCATCGCCGCGGCGTTCCCCCTTCTCCCGCCTCCACCTCGCTGCCATTGGCCTAGAGACGTTCCGACGGGCAGTCCTTGGACCAATTGGACGTGCGCACCCGCTGTCCTCCCACCAATCACCTCCCTCTCCCTTACGTCCATCATCAGCCTGTTCCCACCCACTGTCCTCAATGGGTCTTTGCAATGTTGGTGTTGGTGTTGGTGTTGGTGTTGGTGTTGGTGTTGGTGTTGGGGGGGGGGGGGGTGTACAAAGTTAAAACTCACACTACACCAGGTTATAGTCCAACCGGTTTCATTGCAAGGACTATAATTTATTGCAAAAACTTACAGTGTGATATCACTGAAATTACACATCGAAAAATGCATTGATTGTCTGTTGAATCTTTCATCTGTTTGAATACCACTTCTTACATGTTCAAGTCACAAAACCTTTTTTTTAATAATAAAAAGCTGCATTCTCAGGTTAGCTGTTAACAAGGGGTGACAGCTGGACAATATGTTGAAGGTTTAAAAAAAACAATGACTGCAGATGCTGGAAACCAGGTTCTGGATGAAGGGCTTTTGCCCGGAACGTCGGTTTCGAAGCTCTTTCGATGCTGCCTGAACCACTGTGCTCTTCCAGCATCGCTAGTCCAGAATATGTTGAAGGTGTTAGCCCCCCCTGTGTTCTCTGTCTACGCCATGATGGTTAGATTGATTCCAATCTGAAAAGTGAGATCACGGAGTTTGACATAAATTCATGCAGTTTTTGAGCTCAGAGTTCTCCATGAATGCACGCGGTTTGTGAGCAAAGTACAATGTAACTCTGCAAGTACAAATTCACCCCCACAAAATATATGTGTGCATGTGGGTCTTTGTCTGTCTGTGTGTGTGTGTGTCTGTCTGTCTGTCTGGGTTGGGGGTTGTGAGTGTGAGTGTGACAAAGTGTGTGTGTGTGTGTGTATTGAGTGTAGAGTGTCTTAAGTCTGTGAGGGGGTGCATGTGTGAGTGTGGGAGTATGTGTGTCTGTAAGGGCATGTGTGTGTGTCTGTGTGTGAGAGAGAGAGTCTGTGTGTGTGTAGGAGTGTCTGTGTGTATGAGAGAGAGAGATTCTGTGTGTGTGTGTGTGTAGGAGTACCTGTGTATGTGTGAGAGAGAGAGTCTGTGTGTGTGTGTGTAAAGGAGTGCCTGTGTGTGTGTGTGTGTGTGTGTGTAGGAGTGTGTGTGAGAGAGAGAGCCTGTGTGTGTGTGTGTGTGTGTGTGTATAGTACAATGGTGGTCACCTGTAATGTGACATGAACCCAAAGTCCTGGTTGAGGTCCTCCCTATGGGTACCGAACTTAGCTATCAGCCTCTGCTCGACCACTTTTCTCTGCTGCCTGTCCCGAAGTCCACCTTGGAGGATGGTCACCCGAAGGTCTGAGGCTGAATGTCCTGGGCCACTGAAGTGTTCCCCAACTGGGAGGGAACCCTCCTGTCTGTTGATTGTTGTGCGGTGCCCATTCATCCATTGTCATAACCTTTGCTCAGTTTCCCCAATGTACCATGCCTCCGGGCACCGTTGCCTGCAACTTATGCGATTGACAACGTTGTCTGAGTCACATGAGTACCTGCCATCTACAAGGTGGGAGGTGTCCCCATACGTAATGGTGGTATCTATGTCCACACTCGGAAACGTCTTGCAGCGTCCACCATGGCAGGGTTGTATGGAGTTGTCCTGAGAGCCGGGCAGTTTGCTACGAACAACAATCTGTTTGAGGTTTGGCGGTTGTTTAAAGACAAGTAGTGGAGGTGTGGGTAAGGTCTTGGTGAGGTGCTCATCCTCATTGATAATGTGTTGCAGGTCATGAAGAACATGGCATAGTTTTTCAGCTCCAGGGAAATACTGAACAACAAAGGATACCCTGTCGGGTGCAGCATGTGTCTGTCTCCTGAGGAGGTCATTACGGTTCCTTGCTGTGGCACATTGGAACTGGCAGTCGATGAGTTAGGAATCGTACCCCGTTCTTGTGAGGGCATCCCTGAGTACTTCCAGGTGTCTGTCACATTCCTTCTCATCTGAGCAGATCCAGTGTGTGCGTAGGGCTTGTCAATACGGGATGGCTATTTTAATATGTTTTGGGTGGAAGCTAGAGAAGTGTAGCCTTGTGAGGTTGTATGTGGGTTTGCGGTAGAGTGTGGTGCTGAGGTGTCCATCCTTGATGGAGATGTATGCGTCTAAGAATGAAACAGATAGTCGAGAGTAGTCCATGTTGAGTTTGATGGTGGGATGAAACTTGTTGATGTCACTGTGTAGTTTTATTAGTGATTCCTTGCCATGGGTCCAGAGGAAGAAAATGTCATCAATGTACCTGGTGTACAATTTTGGTTGGAGATCCTGCATAGAGAAGAAGTCTTGTTCGAACCTGTGCATAAAAATGTTGGCATATTGGGGTGCAAATTTGGTCCCCATGGCTGTTCCATGTGTCGGGATGAAGAATTGTTTGTCAAAGATGAAGACGTTATGATCGAGGATAAAGCGGATGAGTTGTAGGATGGTGTTTGGAGACTGGCAGTTGTTGGTGTTGAGTACTGAGGCTGTTGCTGCGATGCCATCCTTGTGGGGGATGCTGGTGTAGAGTGCGGAAACATCCGTTGTGACGAAGAATGTTCCCGGTTCGACTGGTCCGTGGGTGCTGAGTTTCTGTAAGAAATCCGTAGTGTCGCGACAGAAGCTGGAGATCCCCTGTACAATAGGTTTCAAGATGCCTTCCACACAGCCGGAGAGATTCTCACAGAGGGTCCCATTGCCCGACACAATGGGACGTTCTGGTGTGTTGGCTTTCTGTACCTTTGGAAGGCAGTAGAAGTCGCCTACATGAGAAGTACATAGGATGAGGGCGTGTGAGGAACTCTGAAGGACTGGATCCAAAGTTCTGATCAGTGTGTTTAATTCACGGGTGTGTTCTTTGGTCGGATCAGCTGGTAGTTGCCTGCAGTGTTCCTGGTTGTTCAGTTGTCTGTACACTTCCTTGCAGTGATCTGTTCTATTCTGAAGGACAATGGCTCCTCCTTTAGCCGCTGGTTTGATGACAATGTTGTGATTGTTTTTGAGAGTCTGGATGACACTGTGTTGTGAAGCGGTGACGTTTTGCTCTACCTTGTGGGTACAGCGGATGAATCCGTCATTTATATATTTCCTGACGGTTTGAGCATACACGTCAAGCCCAAGGCAAGCGGCCCTCTGGTGGGGTCCAAGACGACGCCTTCTTTGCTCTTTGCAACAGCTCTTGTCCCGCCTTCCAGGCTTTCGGCCAATCGCCGAGCTCTCCATCCTTTTCCCCCTGAGCCAAGAAGCCGCTTGGAGGGACACAATGTGGCCATTCAGTCCATCTTCCAACCTACCCCCAGTACTGTTCCCCAACCCTCCCGCCATGACACTGGTGATTGTATCGGTGCAGGCCCCTGCACCGGGACACATCGTCCACTTCCACTGCTCCGTCCTCTCCACTCGGAAAGCTCCCTCCCTCACTCCCTCTGTCCCTCACTCCCACCCTCACTCCCTCCATCCCCATCCCTCACTCCCACCCTCACTCCCTCCATCCCTCACTCCCACCCTCACTCCCTCCATCCCCACCCCTCACTCCCACCCTCACTCCCTCCATCCCCATCCCTCACTCCCACCCTCACTCCCTCCATCCCTCACTCCCACCCTCACTCCCTCCGTCCCCGTCCCTCACTCCCACCCTCACTCCCTCCATCCTCACTCCCACCCTCACTCCCTCCATCCCCACCCCTCACTCCCACCCTCACTCCCTCCATCCCTCACTCCCACCCTCACTCCCTCCATCCCCATCCCTCACTCCCACCCTCACTCCCTCCATCCCCGTCCCTCACTCCCTCCATCCCTCACTCCCTCCATCCCCGTCCCTCACTCCCACCCTCACTCCCTCCATCCCCATCCCTCACTCCCTCCATCCCCATCCCTCACTCCCACCCTCACTCCCTCCATCCCTCACTCCCTCCATCCCCATCCCTCACTCCCACCCTCACTCCCTCTGTCCCTCACTCCCACCCTCACTCCCTCCATCCCCATCCCTCACTCCCACCCTCACTCCCTCCATCCCTCACTCCCACCCTCACTCCCTCCGTCCCCGTCCCTCACTCCCACCCTCACTCCCTCCATCCCCGTCCCTCACTCCCACCCTCACTCCCACCCTCACTCCCTCCATCCCCATCCCTCACTCCCTCCATCCCCATCCCTCACTCCCTCCGTCCCTCACTCCCACCCTCACTCCCTCCATCCCCACCCCTCACTCCCACCCCTCACTCCCTCCATCCCCATCCCTCACTTCCTCCGTCCCTCACTCCCTTCTTCCATCCCCATCCTCCACCTCCCTCACTCCCTCCCTCCCTCACTCCTTCCCTCCACCCCCATCCTCCACCCCTCACTCCCTCCGTCCCTCACTCCCACCCTCAGTCCCTCCACCCCCATCCCTCACTTCCTCCATCCCTCACTTCTTCCATCCCCATCCTCCACCTCCCTCACTCCCTCCGTCCCTCACACCCTCAGTCCCTCACTCACTCCCTCGCTTCCTCCAACCACATCAGCACCGCCTTCCTAACCTGCAATCTTCTTCCTGACCTCTCCGCCCCCACCCCCACTCTGGCCTATCACCCTCACCTTGACCTCCCTCCACCTATGGCATTCCCAACGCCCCTCCCCCAAGTCCCTCCTCCCTCCCTTTTATCTTAGCCTGCTGGACACACCCTCCTCATTCCCGAAGAAGGGCTCATGCCCGAAACGTCGATTCTCCTGCTCCTTGGATGCTGCCTGACCTGCTGCGCTTTTCCAGCAACACATTTTTCAGCTCTGATACTCCAGCATCTGCAGTCCTCGCTTTCTCCTCCAGCTTGCTATTAGCGTTCTTCACTGCCTGCTGTACCTGCATGGCCCTCAGGAAATGGGGGGGGGGGGGGGGTGGGGGCAGGGGACACCGCACGTCCGGAAGGTTTGGGCCCAACGGGAAAGGGAGCGAAAGGGTGCCCCGCCCTCCCCTTCGCCTCTCGTTTTTGCTCCCCTTCCTCCCACCGCTCCCGTTCCAACTTGGCCAAGCTTAGCCTCCCCCCCCCCCCCCCTTCGCGGCCATGATGGCAAACCGGCCGCGCGCTGGAGGGTCAATTCCTTGTCTTCGTCCCGGTCGCGTCCTCCAGACGGTCTCCCTTCCCTTCCAGCCCTCCCAACCACCAACCGCATCCCGTCTTCCTGTTGACTGACCATCGTCCTCACTCCCCAACCTCCCCCCCCCCCCCCCCACCCCCCCAACCCACCCCCAATCCTGACTCACGGTCCGTCTTATCTGCAGCTCCCCTTCCCCATTTACTCCTGCCCCAACAGGCCTGAGCTGTACAGATACGCAGCGCGGAAACACGCCATTCGGTCCAACTCGCCCAGCTATCCTAACCCAATCCAGTACCCCCCCGTTTCCCAGCACTTGGCCCATCTCCCTCTAACCCCCTCCCTATCCCACGTTTCCACCCCACCCCCCAATCCTTTTCAATATTGTCATTGTACCAGCCCCCACCACTTCCTCGTTCTACACACGCAACACCCTCTGCGTTACCCCTAGGGTTCCCTCTCCTGTGAAACCTAAGCTCCCCCCCCCCCCCAGTTCGAGACTCCCCCCACCCCAGGGGAAAAGAACTTAGAGTTTTGAAGAAGTAACAACGAGGATTGATTTGGGCAGAGCAGTAGATGTGATCTACATGGACTTCAGAAAGGCGTTCGACAAGGTTCCCCATGGGACACTGAGTAGCAAGGTTAGATCTCATGGAATACAGGGAGAACGAGCCATTTGGATACAGAACTGGCTCAAAGGTAGAAGACAGAGGGTGGTGGTGGGTTGTTTTTCAGACTGGAGGCCTGTGACCAATGGAGTGCCACAAGGATCGGTGCTGGGCCCCTCTACTTTTTGTCATTTACATAAATGATTTGGACGCGAGCGTAAGAGGGACAGTTAGTAAGTTTGCAGATGACACCAAAATTGGAGGTGTAGTGGACAGCGAAGAGGGTTACCTCAGATTACAACAGGATCTGGACCAGATGGGCCAATGGGCTGAGAAGTGGCAGATGGAGTTTAATTCAGATAAATGCGAGGTGCTGCATTTTGGGAAAGCAAATCTTAGCAGGACTTATACACTTAATGGTAAGGTCCTAGGGAGTGTTGCTGAACAAAGAGACCTTGGAGTGCAGGTTCATAGCTCCTTGAAAGTGGAGTCTCAGGTAGATAGGATAGTGAAGAAGGCGTTTGGTATGCTTTCCATTATTGGTCAGAGTATTGAGTACAGGAGTTGGGGGGTCATGTTGTGGCTGTACAGGACATTGGATAGGCCACTGTTGGAATATTGTGTGCAATTCTGGTCTCCTTCCTATCGGAAAGATGTTGTGAAACTTGAAAGGGTTCAGAAAAGATTTACAAGGACGTTGCCAGGGTTGGAGGCTCTGAGCTACAGGGAGAGGCTGAACAGGCCGGGGCTGTTTTCCCTGGAGCGTCGGAGGCTGAGGGGTGACCTTATAGAGGTTTACAAAATTATGACAGGCACGGACAGGTTAAATAGGCTAAGTCTTTTCCCTGGAGTGGGGGAGTCCAGAACTAGAGGGGCATAGGTTTAGGGTGTGAGGGGAAAGATATAAAAGAGACCTAAGGGGCAACTTTTTCACCCAGAGGGTGGTACGGGTATGGAATGAGCTGCCAGAGGAAGTGGTGCAGTTGCAACATTTAAGAGGCATCTGGAAGGGTATATGAATAGGAAGGGTTTGGAGGGATATGGGCTGGGTGCTGGCAGGTGGGACTACCTCCCTTTAACTTCTATCCGCGTCTAAGACTGTACGACTGCAGAACTCACGTGACTATCTCCGAGGGTAACGCGGTTGATGTGGTAATGACTCTAATATTGTATCCAGATCCATCTTTACACTCTCTCTTCCATATTTTTTTAATTAAAGTGTAACTCCTCCTTGACTTTAAGGAACAAATGTGAAAGTCTGAGGTGATTTTCCTCAATGGTTAGGTTTCGGTTTTGTGTCTTGTGTTAAGGATGGAACAGAGAAGCTCCACAAATTGCCAGCGCTTTCCGTGTGGACCCTGTTAAGTACAGACACGAGTAACCAGTAGTGGGGGGGGGGGGGGTGGTGCGGTGGCTCAGTGGTGAGCACTGCTGCCTCACAGCACCAGGGTCCCAGGTTCGATTCCAGCCTCAGGGTAACTGTCTGGGTGGGAGTTTGCACATTCCTCCGGGCGCTCCGGTTTCCTCCCACAGTCCAAAAAATGTGCAGGTTAGGGTGAATTGGTCATTCTAAATTTCCCATCATGCCCAGGGTGGGGGGGATTGGCCGTGCTAAATTACCCATAGTGCCCAGGGATGTGCGGGTTAGGGTGGGGGATTGGCCGTGCTAAATTACCCATAGTGCCCAGGGATGTGTGGGTTAGGGTGGGGATTGGCCGTGCTAAATTACCCATAGTGCCCAGGGATGTGGGGGTTAGGGTGGGGATTGACCGTGCTAAATTACCCATAGTGCCCAGGGATGTGGGGGTTAGGGTGGGGGATTGGCCGTGCTAAATTACCCATAGTGCCCAGGGATGTGCGGGTTAGGGTGGGGGATTGGCCGTGCTAAATTACCCATAGTGCTCAGGGATGTGCAGGTTAGGGTGGGGATTGGCCGTGCTAAATTACCCATAGTGCTCAGGGATGTGCGGGTTAGGGTGGGGGATTGGCTGTGCTAAATTACCCATAGTGCTCAGGGATGTGCAGGTTAGGGTGGGGGATTGGCCGTGTTAATTACCCATAGTGCCCAGGGATGTGCGCGTTGGGGTGGGGATTGGCTGTGCTAAATTACCCATAGTGCTCAGGGATGTGCAGGTTAGGGTGGGGGATTGGCCGTGTTAATTACCCATGATTTACGATGTGGCCTCTGCGTTTTACTCACGCTGTGGCATGGGAAAGGGCACGGGAACCCGGGGCCGAACCCTGAGTGTCAAGGGGAGAACTCGCTCCCTCTTCCCGACCAGGAGAAATGTCGTCGGCCAGCGAGCTGGGGTTTGGGGGGGGTGGGGGTGGTGAGGGAGTCGGTCGATCCATCCAACACTGAAGGGTCGTCAACAAGACTGGAGACTCCTTCCAGTTAACAAGGGGAACGCGAAGGAGCGAGTTAGATGGGCCAAAGGACCTGATCTCTCCTCCCGTGGTTAGATTCTCCCTCAGTGGGAACCCCCAGGATGTTGATAGTGGGGGGGGGGGGGAGGGGGGATTCAGTGACGGTAACACCATTGAACGTCAAGGGGGCGATGGTTAGATTCTCTCTCAATGGGAACCCCAAGGATGTTGATAGTGGGGGGAGGGGGGGGATTCAGTGACGGTAACACCATTGAACATCAAGGGGGCGATGGTTAGATTCTCTCTCAATGGGAACCCCCAGGATGTTGATAGTGGGGGGGGTGAGGGGGGGATTCAGTGACGGTAACACCATTGAACGTCAAGGGGGCGATGGTTAGATTCTCTCTCAATGGGAACCCCCAGGATGTTGATAGTGGGGGGAGGGGGGATTCAGTGACGGTAACACCATTGAACATCAAGGGGGCGATGGTTAGATTCTCTCTCAATGGGAAACCCCAGGATGTTGATAGTGGGGATTGGGGGGAGGGGGGAGGGGGGATTCAGTGACGGTAACGCCATTGAACGTCAAGGGGGCGATGGTTCGATTCAAATCGCGAGAGACACGGGGGGGGGGGGGGGGAGGTTGTCAGAGAGCACTGGCTTTATTTTTATTCTTGTACACAGAGACAAACCCATCAGCCCTTCCTCCCCCTGCCAGCCCAGTCCTCCCAAAACAGCCCCTCCCCCTCCATCAGCCCGGATTGACGTCCGGGTTGCAGCGGCCATCTTGGATGCCATCTTGGTGGTCGGCCAGGAGCTCCCGGATGGTGCGGCGCCCCCCGGTGGAGCCGAAGACGTGGTCCAGGCGGGCGGCCCGGTCCCACACCACGCGCCCGCGGTGCTTGAAGTACTGGATGCGGTGCTGGGGGATGGCCAAGGCCCCCAGCTCAGCCTCCGCCAGCTCTCCCCAGGTGAACAGCTCAAAGGGCTGCTCCACTGTGCCCAGGAAGCGGTCGTGGTAGCCCACCGCGAAATCTGCGGGCCGCAGCTCCGGGTCCCAGCGAATGCGGGAGATCACCATGCCCGCTGTTCGCATTGGGGCCTTCTTGCCCTCCTGTCGTGGCACCTCCGCCCCTCCTGGGCATCCTGGTATCTCTGTCTCGCTCGCCGTGCCCAGTATCTCTGTCTCGCTCGCCGTGCCCAGGATCTCTGTCCCCCTCATCGTGCCCCGGTCGGCTATCTCTGTCTCGCTCGCCGTGCCCAGTATCTCTGTCTCGCTCGCCGTGCCCAGTATCTCTGTCCCCCTCATCGTGCCCCGGTCGGGTATCTCTGTCTCGCTCACCGTGGCTGGTATCTCTGTCTCGCTCGCCGTGGCTGGTATCTCCGCCCCTCTCGCTGAGCCCGGTATCTCCGCCCCGCTCGCCGAGCCCTCGATGCCGCCGTGGGCCGGGTGCTGGTTCCAACAGCGATCCCCGAACGCACAGCGTCCCCGCAGGTGGAAAGTGCACACATGGCCAGAGACGGAGTTCCCTCGGGGCTGATGCCCCTCCTGCCGGGTGCCATCTGCCATCTGGAGCAGCAGCAGTGCCCGGGGCTACAGGGGGGGGGGGGGGGGGGGGGAGACACAAGCACAGAGAGGTGGGGGCAAGGCAGGTTACAGAGCGGGGCACACGCGGGGCACACACACCCACAGGGCACAGCCTCATATTACCCTCTCTCTCTCTCACTAACTCCCTCTTCCTCTACCTCTCACTCTCTGTCACTCTCACTCTCTCAGACCCTCTCTCTCTCTCACACATTCACACTCTCTCTCTAAACCACAAGTGCACACACATACACTCTCCCTCTCTCTTGCCCACGCGCACACACACACTCTCTCACACTAAACCGCGCACACACACACAGACCCTCTTATTTCTCTCTCTCTCTGACCCGCTGTCTTTCTTCCAAATCCTCTCTCTCTCCTACTCTCTCTCTCTCAGACGCTCTCTCTTTCTCTCCATCGCTCAGACCATCTCTCTCTCTCACACACACACACACAGACACCTTCCTTCTCCCTCTCTCTCAGACCCTCTCCCACACACAGACCCTCCCTCCCTCACTTACACACTCCCTCGCTGTCTCTCTCTCTCTGACCCTCCCTCTCTCACACACACAGACCCTCCCTCCCTCACTTACACACTCCCTCGCTGTCTCTCTCTCTCTCTGACCCTCCCTCCCTCACTCACACACTCCCTCGCTTTCTCTCTCTCTCTGACCCTCCCTCTCTTCCTCTCTCCCACACACAGACCCTCCCTCCCTCACTCACAGACTCCCTTGCTTTCTCTCTCTCTCAGACCTCTCTCTCTCAGAGCTTCTCTCTCACACACACACACACACACATAACCTCTCTCTCTCACTCACAGACTCCCTCACACTCTCGGTCTTTCTCACTCTCTCTCACGCTCTCAGACCCTCCTCACGCTCACAGAGTCTCTCTCTTTCTGTCTCTCTCTCTCTCTCTCACACACCCTTACACTCTCCGACACTCCTCTGTCTCTGTCCCAGTCTCTCCCTCTCTCTCTCGCTCTGTCCCCCTCACTATCTCTCCCTCTCTCCCAGCCTCTCTCTCTCTCTCAGACCAGCCCCCCTCCTCTCTCTCTCTGTCAGACCACCCTGCCCCACTCTCTCTCTCTCACTTCCCCAGGCCGAGGGAATCCTACCTGCTGCTCCCAAAGACAGCAATGTTGAATGCGGAAGTGATGGGGGATGGGCAGGGAGACGTAAATATTATTCTGGATTAGTGGTGCTGGAAGAGCACAGCAGTTCAGGCAGCATCCAAATAGCTTCGAAATCGACGTTTCGGGCAAAAGCCCTTCATTAACCCAGTGATCCCGATCCAAAACCGGTCATAGGTTATACTCCGAGCTGAGCTACAGGATGGGAGTGGGAACCGACGGAGGGTCAGTGCTGAGGGAGTGGGCACTGTCGGAGGGTCAGTGCTGAGGGAGGGGGGCACTGTCGGAGGGTCAGTGCTGAGGGAGGGGGCACTGTCGGAGGGTCAGTGCTGAGGGAGTGGGCACTGTTGGAGGGTCAGTGCTGAGGGAGTGGGCACTGTCGGATGGTCAGTG
>NW_027310195.1:0-45000 GCF_047496795.1 Chiloscyllium punctatum | reverse complement strand
CGTCAGGGGGTACTCAGTCCTGTCATCACCCAGACCATCACGGATTATATCGAAACTCAGGCATGGTGCTCCTGTGGGTAAGGGGGGGGTGGTCAGACAGGACAGGGTCAGCACGACCAGGGGAGGGGAGGGGAGGGGAGATTCACACGACAGCATGTACACGAGCACGGACAGAGACAGACTCAGAGACAGAGACAGAGGGAGACCCACACACACACACGTGTACACACAGACGCACACACACACGTGTATACACACAGACGCACACACACACACATGTATACACACACATACACGCACACACACACGTGTACACACACACAGACACGCACACACACACGTGTACACACACACAGACGCACACACACACATGTATACACACACATACACACACACACACACGTGTACACACACATACACACACATACACGCACACACACACGTGTACACACACACAGACGCGCACACACACACGTGTACACACACATACACACACAGACACGCACACACACACATGTACACACACACACACGTGTACACACACATGTACACACACACACACGTGTACACACACATGTACACACACACGTGTACACACACATGTACACACACACACACGTGTACACACACATGTACACACACACGTGTACACACAAGTGTACACATACACACACACATGTGTACACACACACAATCACAGAGTTTGGTTATTGCTTATCGATGGGGATTATTCATGGATTCACCCACTACCCTTGAGAATGGGTGGGGGGGATGGGGGGGGGGGGGTTATTGATTATTGATCCCTTCCCGCTCTGGGCCCTTGGGGATGGGGGGGGGGGGTTATTGATTATTGATCCCTTCCCGCTCTGGGTCTTCGGGGATGGGGGGGGGGGTTATTGATTATTGATCCCTTACCGCTCTGGGTCCTCGGGGATGGGGGGGGGGGGGGTTATTGATTATTGATCCCTTACCGCTCTGGGCCCTTGGGGATGGGGGGGGGGGTTATTGATTATTGATCCCTTCCCGCTCTGGGTCCTCGGGGATGGGGGGTGGGTTATTGATTATTGATCCCTTCCCGCTCTGGGCCCTCGGGGATGGGGGGGGGGGTTATTGATTATTGATCCCTTCCCGCTCTGGGTCCTCGGGGATGGGGTGGGGGTTATTGATTATTGATCCCTTACCGCTCTGGGCCCTTGGGGATGGGGGGGGGGGGGGGGTTATTGATTATTGATCCCTTACCGCTCTGGGTCCTCGGGGATGAGGGGGGGTTATTGATTATTGATCCCTTACCGCTCTGGGCCCTTGGGGATGGGGGGGGGGGGTTATTGATTATTGATCCCTTACCGCTCTGGGCCCTCGGGGATGGGGGGGGGGGGTTATTGATTATTGATCCCTTCCCGCTCTGGGTCCTAGGGGATGAGGGGGGGGGGGTTATTGATTATTGATCCCTTACCGCTCTGGGCCCTTGGGGATGGGGGGGGGGGGGGTTATTGATTATTGATCCCTTCCCGCTCTGGGTCCTCGGGGATGGGGGGTGGGTTATTGATTATTGATCCCTTCCCGCTCTGGGCCCTCGGGGATGGGGGGGGGGTTATTGATTATTGATCCCTTCCCGCTCTGGGTCCTCGGGGATGGGGGGGGGGGGGGATTATTGATTATTGATCCCTTACCGCTCTGGGCCCTCGGGGATGGGGGGGGGTTATTGATTATTGATCCCTTACCGCTCTGGGCCCTCGGGGATGGGGGGGGGGGTTATTGATTATTGATCCCTTCCCGCTCTGGGTCCTCGGGGATGGGGTGGGGGTTATTGATTATTGATCCCTTCCCGCTCTGGCCCCTTGGGGATGGGGGGGGGGGGTTATTGATTATTGATCCCTTCCCGCTCTGGGTCCTCGGGGATGGGGGGTGGGTTATTGATTATTGATCCCTTACCGCTCAGGGCCCTCGGGGATGGGGGGGGGGGGTTATTGATTATTGATCCCTTCCCGCTCTGGGTCCTCGGGGATGGGGGGGGGGGTTATTGATTATTGATCCCTTACCGCTCTGGGCCCTCGGGGATGGGGGGGGGTTATTGATTATTGATCCCTTACCGCTCTGGGCCCGTGGGGATGGGGGGTGGGTTATTGATTATTGATCCCTTACCGCTCTGGGTCCTAGGGGATGGGGGGGGGGGTTATTGATTATTGATCCCTTACCGCTCTGGGCCCCTCGGGGATGGGGGGGTGGTTATTGATTATTGATCCCTTACCGCTCTGGCCCCTCGGGGATGGGGGGGGGGGTTATTGATTATTGATCCCTTACCGCTCTGGGCCCTTGGGGATGGGGGGGGGGGGGGGTTATTGATTATTGATCCCTTCCCGCTTTGGGCCCTCGGGGATGGGGGGGGTTATTGATTATTGATCCCTTCCCGCTCTGGCCCCTCGGGGATGGGGGGGGGGGGGTTATTGATTATTGATCCCTTACCGCTCTGGGCCCTCGGGGATGGGGGGGGTTATTGATTATTGATCCCTTACCGCTCTGGGCCCTCGGGGATGGGGGGGGTTATTGATTATTGATCCCTTACCGCTCTGGGCCCTCGGGGATGGGGGGGGGGTTATTGATTATTGATCCCTTACCGCTCTGGGCCCTCAGGGATGGGATGGGGGGGTTTATTGATTATTGATTCACTATTTACTGATATTTTACTGATTGTTTATTGATTATTTACTGAGTATTTATTGATTACTTATGATTATTGATTATTTAATAATTATTGATTGATTGTTCAATGATTATTGATTATTGACTGGTTATTGATTGTTTAATAATTATTTACTTATTTTTTACTGATTATTGATTCATTATTCATTATTTATTGATTAGTTACTGATTATTGATTGGTTATTGACTGGTTATTGATTATTTACTAATTATTTCTTTATTATTTACTGATTATTGACTGATTATTTATTGATTATTTACAGAGTATTTACTGATTATTGATTATTTCCTGGTTATTGATTGATTATTGATTATTGATTGATTATTTCCTGGTTATTGATTGGTTGTTGCTCCCTTACCGCTCTGGGCCCTCTGGTACAGCCGGTAGGCCCCAGGCTCATGGACCAGCTCCTCTCCGTCCCCCAGGGGCTGCCCCGGGAGGTAAACCCGGGCGGGCGGACTCACCGCGGCCTCTCCCTCCTCCTCCAGCTCCATCAGGCAATCCCCGCGGGCAGCCCCACTCCGCCAAAAGGACCCCGTGCCAGCAGCGCCGCTCCCCGCGGGGCGGCCGTGACGGCTGGGCCGCCGCCATCTTTGCTGCGGGCGCGACGTCATCGCGCACGCCCCTTGTGGGGTGGGGGGGGAGGAGAAGACGCTTGGGAGGCAGCCCCGCCGATTGGGCGTCACGAGGGGCGGGGCCCGTGTCCCTTGTGACATCACCGATTGACGTTCTCGGCGCACCTATCGTCAGCCAGGGCTGTTGCCGGTCAACGTCAAGAGGGGGCGTGTCTCGAATGCGTCACATAGGGCCGTGACTGGCGACTCGGGCAGGCGCGTTTCCCCTCTATTACGTCACAGACAGGCGTGGCCTGTCCTCCGCACCTGGTGCCATTGGCGGGTACCGCGGGAGGTCGGACTCCGATTGGTTCAGGCCGCATCGGGAACCAATGGAGGCGGGGCTGACCTCGCGCCACAGGGACGGTGCGATTCCCGTTGTTCCGTCACTGTTGGGCGGGGCGCGGCCTTGCTCTCCGCCCCCACGTGGTCTGCTCCGATGACGTTTCCGTCTGTGATGTCATGCGGCGGCTGACCGTCCTCTCGCGTTTTGTCTGGTCGTGTGACGTCGGCCGCCCTTGCCTGCCAGTCTCAACACGTGCGAGCACGCCCCGGGCGCCGCCATCTTTGATCAAGTACTCCTCCTCCACGTGTCTCCTGCCTGCCCCTGGAGGACACATGGCCCTGAGACTGGCCCTTCGGCCCCAGCGGTCGGTGCTAACCCAAACGCCCACCCATCCAAACAGTCCTTCCTGGAGGCAGAAGATGCCCAGTTCTGATAAGGGTGGGGGTGCGGCGAAAGTCATTTCAGAGTTAGGGAGTAAATTGAGACTATTTTCTTTTAAGCAGTGGTTTTTGGGTAAATCGGTGTCTCAGTGGTTAGCGCCACTCCCTCACGGCGTAAGGGACCAGGGTTCGATCCCAGCCTTGGGCCGACGTGCTCCGGTTTACACCCACAGTCCAAAGATGTGCGGGTTAGGGTGGGGATTGACCGTGCTAAATTACCCATAGTGCCCAGGGATGTGCGGGTTAGGGTGGGGGATTGGCCGTGCTAAATTACCCATAGTGCCCAGGGATGTGCAGGTTCGGGTGGGGATTGACCGTGCTAAATTACCCATAGTGCCCAGGGATGTGCGGGTTAGGGTGGGGGATTGGCCGTGCTAAATTACCCATAGTGCCCAGGGATGTGCGGGTTAGGGTGGATTGACCGTGTTAAATTACCCATAGTGCCCAGGGATGTGCAGGTTAGGGTGGGGATTGGCCGTGCTAAATTACCCATAGTGCCCAGGGATGTGCGGGTTAGGGTGGGGGATTGGCCGTGTTAAATTACCCGTAGTGCCCAGGGATGTGCAGGTTAGGGTGGGGGATTGGCCGTGCTAAATTACCCATAGTGCCCAGGGATGTGCGGGTTAGGGTGGGGGATTGGCCTTGCTAAATTACCCATAGTGCCCAGGGATGTGCGGGTTAGGGTGGATTGACCGTGTTAAATTACCCATAGTGCCCAGGGATGTGCAGGTTAGGGTGGGATTGACCGTCCTAAATTACCCATAGTGCCCAGGGATGTGCGGGTTAGGGTGGGGGATTGGCCGTGCTAAATTACCCATAGTGCCCAGGGATGTGTGGGTTAGGGTGGATTGACCGTGTTAAATTACCCATAGTGCCCAGGGATGTGCAGGTTAGGGTGGGATTGACCGTGCTAAATTACCCATAGTGCCCAGGGATGTGCGGGTTAGGGTGGAGGATTGGCCGTGCTAAATTACCCATAGTGCCCAGGGATGTGCGGGTTAGGGTGGGGATTGGCCGTGCTAAATTACCCATAGTGCCCAGGGATGTGCGGGTTAGGGTGGAGGATTGGCCGTGCTAAATTACCCATAGTGCCCAGGGATGTGCGGGTTAGGGTGGAGGATTGGCCGTGCTAAATTACCCATAGTGCCCAGGGATGTGCAGGTTAGGGTGGGGATTGGCCGTGCTAAATTACCCATAGTGCCCAGGGATGTGCGGGTTAGGGTGGAGGATTGGCCGTGCTAAATTACCCATAGTGCCCAGGGATGTGCGGGTTAGGGTGGAGGATTGGCCGTGCTAAATTACCCATAGTGCCCAGGGATGTGCAGGTTAGGGTGGGGGATTGACCTTGCTAAATTACCCAGAGTGCCCAGGGATGTGCAGGTTAGGTTGGGGGATTGACCGTGCTAAATTACCCATAGTGCCCAGGGATGTGTGGGTTAGGGTGGGGATTGACTGTGCTAAATTACCCAGAGTGCCCAGGGATGTGTGGGTTAGGGTGGGGATTGACTGTGCTAAATTACCCAGAGTGCCCAGGGATGTGCGGGTTAGGGTGGGGATTGACTGTGCTAAATTACCCAGAGTGCCCAGGGATGTGCAGGTTAGGGTGGGGGATTGACCATGCTAAATTACCCATAGTGCCCAGGGATGTGTAGGTTAGGGTGGGGGATTGTGCTAAATTACCCATAGTGCTCAGGGATGTGTAGGTTAGGGTGGGGATTGACCGTGCTAAATTACCCATAGTGCCCAGGGATGTGCAGGTTAGGGTGGGGTTTGACCATGCAAAATTACCCATAGTGCCCAGAGATGTGTAGGTTAGGGTGGGGGATTGACTGTGCTAAATTACCCATAGTGCTCAGGGATGTGTAGGTTAGGGTGGGGATTGGCCGTGCTAAATTACCCATAGTGCCCAGAGATGAGCAGGTTAGGGTGGGGATTGGCCGTGCTAAATTACCCATAGTGCCCACGGATGTGCAGGTTAGGGTGGGGGATGGGCCATGCTAAATTACCCATAGTGCCCAGGGATGCGTGGGTTAGGGTGGGGGATTGGCCGTGCTAAATTACCCATAGTGCCCAGGGATGTGGGGGTTAGTGTGGGGATTGACCGTGCTAAATTACCCATAGTGCCCAGGGATGTGTGGGTTAGGGTGGGGATTGGCCGTGCTAAATTACCCATAGTGCCCAGGGATGTGTAGGTTAGGGTGGGGATTGGCCGTGCTAAATTACCCACAGTGCCCAGGAATGTGTGGGTTAGGGTGGGGATTGGCCGTGCTAAATTACCCATAGTGCCCAGGGATGTGGAGGTTAGGGTGGGGATTGGCCGTGCTAAATTACCCATAGTGCCCAGTGATGTGCGGGTTAGGGTGGGGGATTGACCGTGCTAAATTACCCATAGTGCCCAGGGATGTTTGGGTTAGGGTCGGGATTGACCGTGCTAAATTACCCATAGTGCCCAGGGATGTGCAGGTTAGGGTGGGGATTGACCGTGCTAAATTACCCATAGTGCCCAGGGATGTGCAGGTTAGGGTGGGGGATTGACAGTGCTAAATTACCCATCGTGCCCAGGGATGTGCAGGTTTGGGTGGGGGATTGACCGTGCTAAATTACCCATAGTGCCCAGGGATGTGCGGGTTAGTGTGGGAATTGGCCGTGCTAAATTACCCATAGTGCCCATGGAGGTGCAGGTTAGGGTGGGGGATTGGCCATGCTAAATTACCCATAGTGCCCAGGGATGTGCGGGTTAGGGTGGGGGTTTGGCCGTGCTAAATTACCCATAGTGCCCAGGGATGTGGGGGTTAGTGTGGGGATTGACCGTGCTAAATTACCCCTCGTGCCCAGGGATGTGCGGGTTTGGGTGGGGATTGGCTGTGCTAAATTACCCATAGAGCCCAGGGATGTGCAGGTTAGGGTGGTGATCGACCGTGCTAAATTACCCATAGTGCCCAGGAATGTGCAGGTTAGGGTGGTGATTGACCAGGCTAAATTACCCATAGTGCCCAGGGATGTGGGGGTTAGTGTGGGGATTGACCGTGCCAAATTACCCATAGTGCCCAGGGATGTACGGGTTTGGGTGGGGATTGACTGTGCTAAATTACCCATAGTGCCCAGGGATGTGCAGGTTAGGGTGGGGATTGACCATGCAAAATTACCCATAGTGCCCAGAGATGTGCAGGTTAGGGTGGGGGATTGACTGTGCTAAATTACCCATAGTGCTCAGGGATGTGTAGGTTAGGGTGGGGATTGACCGTGCTAAATTACCCATAGTGCCCAGGGATGTGCAGGTTAGGGTGGGGATTGACCATGCAAAATTACCCATAGTGCCCAGAGATGTGCAGGTTAGGGTGGGGATTGACCATGCTAAATTACCCATAGTGCCCAGGGATGTGTAGGTTAGGGTGGGGGATTGACTGTGCTAAATTACCCATAGTGCTCAGGGATGTGTAGGTTAGGGTGGGGATTGACCGTGCTAAATTACCCATAGTGCCCAGAGATGTGCAGGTTAGGGTGGGGATTGACCATGCTAAATTACCCATAGTGCCCAGAGATGTGCAGGTTAGGGTGGGGATTGACCATGCTAAATTACCCATAGTGCCCAGAGATGAGCAGGTTAGGGTGGGGATTGGCCGTGCTAAATTACCCATAGTGCCCAGGGATGTGCAGGTTAGGGTGGGGGATGGGCCATGCTAAATTACCCATAGTGCCCAGGGATGCGCGGGTTAGGGTGGAGGATTGGCCGTGCTAAATTACCCATAGTGCCCAGGGATGTGTAGGTTAGGGTGGAGGATTGGCCGTGCTAAATTACCCATAGTGCCCAGGGATGTGTAGGTTAGGGTGGGGGATTGACCGTGCTAAATTACCCATAGTGCCCAGGGATGTGCAGGTTAGGGTGGGGATTGACCATGCAAAATTACCCATAGTGCCCAGAGATGTGCAGGTTAGGGTGGGATTGACCGTGCTAAATTACCCATAGTGCCCAGGGATGTGCGGGTTAGGGTGGAGGATTGGCCGTGCTAAATTACCCATAGTGCCCAGGGATGTGCAGGTTAGGGTGGGGATTGGCCATGCTAAATTATCAATAGTGCCCAGGGATGTGCAGGTTAGGGTGGAGGATTGGCCGTGCTAAATTACCCATAGTGCCCAGGGATGTGCAGGTTAGGGTGGGGATTGGCCGTGCTAAATTACCCATAGTGCCCAGGGATGTGCAGGTTAGGGTGGGGGATTGACCTTGCTAAATTACCCAGAGTGCCCAGGGATGTGCAGGTTAGGTTGGGGGATTGACCGTGCTAAATTACCCATAGTGCCCAGGGATGTGTGGGTTAGGGTGGGGATTGACTGTGCTAAATTACCCAGAGTGCCCAGGGATGTGTGGGTTAGGGTGGGGATTGACCGTGCTAAATTACCCATAGTGCCCAGGGATGTGCAGGTTAGGGTGGGGATTGACCGTGCTAAATTACCCAGAGTGCCCAGGGATGTGCAGGTTAGGTTGGGGGATTGACCGTGCTAAATTACCCATAGTGCCCAGGGATGTGCAGGTTAGGGTGGGGGATTGACCATGCTAAATTACCCACAGTGCCCAGGGATGTGTAGGTTAGGGTGGGGGATTGACTGTGCTAAATTACCCATAGTGCTCAGGGATGTGTAGGTTAGGGTGGGGATTGACCGTGCTAAATTACCCATAGTGCCCAGCAATGTGCAGGTTAGGGTGGGGATTGACCATGCTAAATTACCCATAGTGCCCAGAGATGAGCAGGTTAGGGTGGGGTTTGGCCGTGCTAAATTACCCATAGTGCCCACGGATGTGCAGGTTAGGGTGGGGGATGGGCCATGCTAAATTACCCATAATGCCCAGGGATGTGCAGGTTAGGGTGGGGGATTGACCTTGCTAAATTACCCAGAGTGCCCAGGGATGTGCAGGTGAGGTTGGGGGATTGACCGTGCTAAATTACCCATAGTGCCCAGGGATGTGTGGGTTAGGGTGGGGATAGACTGTGAGAAATTACCCAGAGTGCCCAGGGATGTGCGGGTTAGGGTGGGGATTGACTGTGCTAAATTACCCAGAGTGCCCAGGGATGTGCAGGTTAGGGTGGGGGATTGACCATGCTAAATTACCCACAGTGCCTAGGGATGTGTAGGTTAGGGTGGGGGATTGTGCTAAATTACCCATAGTGCTCAGGGATGTGTAGGTTAGGGTGGGGATTGACCGTGCTAAATTACCCATAGTGCCCAGGGATGTGCAGGTTAGGGTGGGGATTGACCATGCAAAATTACCCATAGTGCCCAGAGATGTGTAGGTTAGGGTGGGGGATTGACTGTGCTAAATTACCCATAGTGCTCAGGGATCTGTAGGTTAGGGTGGGGATTGGCCGTGCTAAATTACCCATAGTGCCCAGAGATGAGCAGGTTAGGGTGGGGATTGGCCGTGCTAAATTACCCATAGTGCCCACGGATGTGCAGGTTAGGGTGGGGGATGGGCCATGCTAAATTACCCATAGTGCCCAGGGATGCGTGGGTTAGGGTGGGGGATTGGCCGTGCTAAATTACCCATAGTGCCCAGGGATGTGGGGGTTAGTGTGGGGATTGACCGTGCTAAATTACCCATAGTGCCCAGGGATGTGTGGGTTAGGGTGGGGATTGGCCGTGCTAAATTACCCATAGTGCCCAGGGATGTGTAGGTTAGGGTGGGGATTGGCCGTGCTAAATTACCCACAGTGCCCAGGAATGTGTGGGTTAGGGTGGGGATTGGCCGTGCTAAATTACCCATAGTGCCCAGGGATGTGGAGGTTAGGGTGGGGATTGGCCGTGCTAAATTACCCATAGTGCCCAGTGATGTGCGGGTTAGGGTGGGGGATTGACCGTGCTAAATTACCCATAGTGCCCAGGGATGTTTGGGTTAGTGTGGGGATTGACCGTGCTAAATTACCCATAGTGCCCAGGGATGTTTGGGTTAGGGTGGGGATTGACCGTGCTAAATTACCCATAGTGCCCAGGGATGTGCAGGTTAGGGTGGGGATTGACCGTGCTAAATTACCCATAGTGCCCAGGGATGTGCAGGTTAGGGTGGGGGATTGACAGTGCTAAATTACCCATCGTGCCCAGGGATGTGCAGGTTTGGGTGGGGGATTGACCGTGCTAAATTACCCATAGTGCCCAGGGATGTGCGGGTTAGCGTGGGAATTGGCCGTGCTAAATTACCCATAGTGCCCATGGAGGTGCAGGTTAGGGTGGGGGATTGGCCATGCTAAATTACCCATAGTGCCCAGGGATGTGCGGGTTAGGGTGGGGGTTTGGCCGTGCTAAATTACCCATAGTGCCCAGGGATGTGGGGGTTAGTGTGGGGATTGACCGTGCTAAATTACCCCTCGTGCCCAGGGATGTGCGGGTTTGGGTGGGGATTGGCTGTGCTAAATTACCCATAGAGCCCAGGGATGTGCAGGTTAGGGTGGTGATCGACCGTGCTAAATTACCCATAGTGCCCAGGAATGTGCAGGTTAGGGTGGTGATTGACCAGGCTAAATTACCCATAGTGCCCAGGGATGTACGGGTTTGGGCGGGGATTGACTGTGCTAAATTACCCATAGTGCCCAGGGATGTGCAGGTTAGGGTGGGGATTGACCATGCAAAATTACCCATAGTGCCCAGAGATGTGCAGGTTAGGGTGGGGGATTGACTGTGCTAAATTACCCATAGTGCTCAGGGATGTGTAGGTTAGGGTGGGGATTGACCGTGCTAAATTACCCATAGTGCCCAGGGATGTGCAGGTTAGGGTGGGGATTGACCATGCAAAATTACCCATAGTGCCCAGAGATGTGCAGGTTAGGGTGGGGATTGACCATGCTAAATTACCCATAGTGCCCAGGGAAGTGTAGGTTAGGGTGGGGGATTGACTGTGCTAAATTACCCATAGTGCTCAGGGATGTGTAGGTTAGGGTGGGGATTGACCGTGCTAAATTACCCATAGTGCCCAGAGATGTGCAGGTTAGGGTGGGGATTGACCATGCTAAATTACCCATAGTGCCCAGAGATGTGCAGGTTAGGGTGGGGATTGACCATGCTAAATTACCCATAGTGCCCAGAGATGAGCAGGTTAGGGTGGGGATTGGCCGTGCTAAATTACCCATAGTGCCCAGGGATGTGCAATTTAGGGTGGGGGATTGGCCATGCTAAATTACCCATAGTGCCCAGGGACGTGCGGGTTAGGGTGGGGGATTGGCCGTGCTAAATTACCCATAGTGCCCAGGGATGTGTAGGTTAGGGTGGAGGATTGGCCGTGCTAAATTACCCATAGTGCCCAGGGATGTGTAGGTTAGGGTGGGGGATTGACCGTGCTAAATTACCCATAGTGCCCAGGGATGTGCAGGTTAGGGTGGGGATTGACCATGCAAAATTACCCATAGTGCCCAGAGATGTGCAGGTTAGGGTGGGATTGACCGTGCTAAATTACCCATAGTGCCCAGGGATGTGCGGGTTAGGGTGGAGGATTGGCCGTGCTAAATTACCCATAGTGCCCAGGGATGTGCAGGTTAGGGTGGGGATTGACCATGCTAAATTATCAATAGTGCCCAGGGATGTGCAGGTTAGGGTGGAGGATTGGCCGTGCTAAATTACCCATAGTGCCCAGGGATGTGCAGGTTAGGGTGGGGATTGGCCGTGCTAAATTACCCATAGTGCCCAGGGATGTGCAGGTTAGGGTGGGATTGGCCATGCTAAATTATCAATAGTGCCCAGGGATGTGCAGGTTAGGGTGGAGGATTGGCCGTGCTAAATTACCCATAGTGCCCAGGGATGTGCAGGTTAGGGTGGGGATTGGCCGTGCTAAATTACCCATAGTGCCCAGGGATGTGCAGGTTAGGGTGGGGGATTGACCTTGCTAAATTACCCAGAGTGCCCAGGGATGTGCAGGTTAGGTTGGGGGATTGACCGTGCTAAATTACCCATAGTGCCCAGGGATGTGTGGGTTAGGGTGGGGATTGACTGTGCTAAATTACCCAGAGTGCCCAGGGATGTGTGGGTTAGGGTGGGGATTGACTGTGCTAAATTACCCATCGTGCCCAGGGATGTGCAGGTTAGGGTGGGGATTGACCGTGCTAAATTACCCAGAGTGCCCAGGGATGTGCAGGTTAGGTTGGGGGATTGACCGTGCTAAATTACCCATAGTGCCCAGGGATGTGCAGGTTAGGGTGGGGGATTGACCATGCTAAATTACCCACAGTGCCCAGGGATGTGTAGGTTAGGGTGGGGGATTGACTGTGCTAAATTACCCATAGTGCTCAGGGATGTGTAGGTTAGGGTGGGGATTGACCATGCTAAATTACCCATAGTGCCCAGCAATGTGCAGGTTAGGGTGGGGGGATTGACCATGCTAAATTACCCATAGTGCCCAGAGATGAGCAGGTTAGGGTGGGGATTGGCCGTGCTAAATTACCCATAGTGCCCACGGATGTGCAGGTTAGGGTGGGGGATGGGCCATGCTAAATTACCCATAATGCCCAGGAATGCGTGGGTTAGGGTGGGGGATTGGCTGTGCTAAATTACCCATAGTGCCCAGGGATGTGGGGGTTAGTGTGGGGATTGACCGTGCTAAATTACCCATAGTGCCCAGGGATGTGTGGGTTAGGGTGGGGATTGGCCGTGCTAAATTACCCATAGTGCCCAGTGATGTGCGGGTTAGGGTGGGGGATTGACCATGCTAAATTACCCATAGTGCCCAGGGATATGGGGATTAGTGTGGGGATTGACCGTGCTAAATTACCCATAGTGCCCAGGGATGTGCAGGTTTGGGTGGGGGATTGACCGTGCTAAATTACCCATAGTGCCCAGGGATGTGCGGGTTAGTGTGGGAATTGGCCGTGCTAAATTACCCATAGTGCCCAGGGATGTGCGGGTTAGGGTGGGGGTTTGGCCGTGCTAAATTACCCATAGTGCCCAGGGATGTGGGGGTTAGTGTGGGGATTGACCGTGCTAAATTACCCCTAGTGCCCAGGGATGTGCGGGTTTGGGTGGGGATTGGCTGTGCTAAATTACCCATAGTGCCCAGGGATGTGCAGGTTAGGGTGGTGATCGACCGTGCTAAATTACCCATAGTGCCCAGGAATGTGCAGGTTAGGGTGGTGATTGACCGTGCTAAATTACCCATAGTGCCCAGGGATGTGGGGGTTAGTGTGGGGATTGACCGTGCTAAATTACCCATAGTGCCCAGGGATGTGCGGGTTTGGGTGGGGATTGACTGTGCTAAATTACCCATAGTGCCCAGGGATGTGCAGGTTAGGGTGGGGATTGACCATGCAAAATTACCCATAGTGCCCAGAGATGTGCAGGTTAGGGTGGGGGATTGACCGTGCTAAATTACCCATAGTGCCCAGGGATGTGCAGGTTAGGGTGGGGATTGACCGTGCTAAATTACCCATAGTGCCCAGGGATGTGCAGGTTAGGGTGGGGGATTGACAGTGCTAAATTACCCATCGTGCCCAGGGATGTGCAGGTTTGGGTGGGGGATTGACCGTGCTAAATTACCCATAGTGCCCAGGGATGTGCGGGTTAGTGTGGGAATTGGCCGTGCTAAATTACCCATAGTGCCCATGGAGGTGCAGGTTAGGGTGGGGGATTGGCCATGCTAAATTACCCATAGTGCCCAGGGATGTGCGGGTTAGGGTGGGGGTTTGGCCGTGCTAAATTACCCATAGTGCCCAGGGATGTGGGGGTTAGTGTGGGGATTGACCGTGCTAAATTACCCCTCGTGCCCAGGGATGTGCGGGTTTGGGTGGGGATTGGCTGTGCTAAATTACCCATAGAGCCCAGGGATGTGCAGGTTAGGGTGGTGATCGACCGTGCTAAATTACCCATAGTGCCCAGGAATGTGCAGGTTAGGGTGGTGATTGACCAGGCTAAATTACCCATAGTGCCCAGGGATGTGGGGGTTAGTGTGGGGATTGACCGTGCCAAATTACCCATAGTGCCCAGGGATGTACGGGTTTGGGTGGGGATTGACTGTGCTAAATTACCCATAGTGCCCAGGGATGTGCAGGTTAGGGTGGGGATTGACCATGCAAAATTACCCATAGTGCCCAGAGATGTGCAGGTTAGGGTGGGGGATTGACTGTGCTAAATTACCCATAGTGCTCAGGGATGTGTAGGTTAGGGTGGGGATTGACCGTGCTAAATTACCCATAGTGCCCAGGGATGTGCAGGTTAGGGTGGGGATTGACCATGCAAAATTACCCATAGTGCCCAGAGATGTGCAGGTTAGGGTGGGGATTGACCATGCTAAATTACCCATAGTGCCCAGGGATGTGTAGGTTAGGGTGGGGGATTGACTGTGCTAAATTACCCATAGTGCTCAGGGATGTGTAGGTTAGGGTGGGGATTGACCGTGCTAAATTACCCATAGTGCCCAGAGATGTGCAGGTTAGGGTGGGGATTGACCATGCTAAATTACCCATAGTGCCCAGAGATGTGCAGGTTAGGGTGGGGATTGACCATGCTAAATTACCCATAGTGCCCAGAGATGAGCAGGTTAGGGTGGGGATTGGCCGTGCTAAATTACCCATAGTGCCCAGGGATGTGCAGGTTAGGGTGGGGGATGGGCCATGCTAAATTACCCATAGTGCCCAGGGATGCGCGGGTTAGGGTGGAGGATTGGCCGTGCTAAATTACCCATAGTGCCCAGGGATGTGTAGGTTAGGGTGGAGGATTGGCCGTGCTAAATTACCCATAGTGCCCAGGGATGTGTAGGTTAGGGTGGGGGATTGACCGTGCTAAATTACCCATAGTGCCCAGGGATGTGCAGGTTAGGGTGGGGATTGACCATGCAAAATTACCCATAGTGCCCAGAGATGTGCAGGTTAGGGTGGGATTGACCGTGCTAAATTACCCATAGTGCCCAGGGATGTGCGGGTTAGGGTGGAGGATTGGCCGTGCTAAATTACCCATAGTGCCCAGGGATGTGCAGGTTAGGGTGGGGATTGGCCATGCTAAATTATCAATAGTGCCCAGGGATGTGCAGGTTAGGGTGGAGGATTGGCCGTGCTAAATTACCCATAGTGCCCAGGGATGTGCAGGTTAGGGTGGGGATTGGCCGTGCTAAATTACCCATAGTGCCCAGGGATGTGCAGGTTAGGGTGGGGGATTGACCTTGCTAAATTACCCAGAGTGCCCAGGGATGTGCAGGTTAGGTTGGGGGATTGACCGTGCTAAATTACCCATAGTGCCCAGGGATGTGTGGGTTAGGGTGGGGATTGACTGTGCTAAATTACCCAGAGTGCCCAGGGATGTGTGGGTTAGGGTGGGGATTGACCGTGCTAAATTACCCATAGTGCCCAGGGATGTGCAGGTTAGGGTGGGGATTGACCGTGCTAAATTACCCAGAGTGCCCAGGGATGTGCAGGTTAGGTTGGGGGATTGACCGTGCTAAATTACCCATAGTGCCCAGGGATGTGCAGGTTAGGGTGGGGGATTGACCATGCTAAATTACCCACAGTGCCCAGGGATGTGTAGGTTAGGGTGGGGGATTGACTGTGCTAAATTACCCATAGTGCTCAGGGATGTGTAGGTTAGGGTGGGGATTGACCGTGCTAAATTACCCATAGTGCCCAGCAATGTGCAGGTTAGGGTGGGGATTGACCATGCTAAATTACCCATAGTGCCCAGAGATGAGCAGGTTAGGGTGGGGATTGGCCGTGCTAAATTACCCATAGTGCCCACGGATGTGCAGGTTAGGGTGGGGGATGGGCCATGCTAAATTACCCATAATGCCCAGGGATGTGCAGGTTAGGGTGGGGGATTGACCTTGCTAAATTACCCAGAGTGCCCAGGGATGTGCAGGTGAGGTTGGGGGATTGACCGTGCTAAATTACCCATAGTGCCCAGGGATGTGTGGGTTAGGGTGGGGATAGACTGTGAGAAATTACCCAGAGTGCCCAGGGATGTGCGGGTTAGGGTGGGGATTGACTGTGCTAAATTACCCAGAGTGCCCAGGGATGTGCAGGTTAGGGTGGGGGATTGACCATGCTAAATTACCCACAGTGCCTAGGGATGTGTAGGTTAGGGTGGGGGATTGTGCTAAATTACCCATAGTGCTCAGGGATGTGTAGGTTAGGGTGGGGATTGACCGTGCTAAATTACCCATAGTGCCCAGGGATGTGCAGGTTAGGGTGGGGATTGACCATGCAAAATTACCCATAGTGCCCAGAGATGTGTAGGTTAGGGTGGGGGATTGACTGTGCTAAATTACCCATAGTGCTCAGGGATCTGTAGGTTAGGGTGGGGATTGGCCGTGCTAAATTACCCATAGTGCCCAGAGATGAGCAGGTTAGGGTGGGGATTGGCCGTGCTAAATTACCCATAGTGCCCACGGATGTGCAGGTTAGGGTGGGGGATGGGCCATGCTAAATTACCCATAGTGCCCAGGGATGCGTGGGTTAGGGTGGGGGATTGGCCGTGCTAAATTACCCATAGTGCCCAGGGATGTGGGGGTTAGTGTGGGGATTGACCGTGCTAAATTACCCATAGTGCCCAGGGATGTGTGGGTTAGGGTGGGGATTGGCCGTGCTAAATTACCCATAGTGCCCAGGGATGTGTAGGTTAGGGTGGGGATTGGCCGTGCTAAATTACCCACAGTGCCCAGGAATGTGTGGGTTAGGGTGGGGATTGGCCGTGCTAAATTACCCATAGTGCCCAGGGATGTGGAGGTTAGGGTGGGGATTGGCCGTGCTAAATTACCCATAGTGCCCAGTGATGTGCGGGTTAGGGTGGGGGATTGACCGTGCTAAATTACCCATAGTGCCCAGGGATGTTTGGGTTAGGGTGGGGATTGACCGTGCTAAATTACCCATAGTGCCCAGGGATGTTTGGGTTAGGGTGGGGATTGACCGTGCTAAATTACCCATAGTGCCCAGGGATGTGCAGGTTAGGGTGGGGATTGACCGTGCTAAATTACCCATAGTGCCCAGGGATGTGCAGGTTAGGGTGGGGGATTGACAGTGCTAAATTACCCATCGTGCCCAGGGATGTGCAGGTTTGGGTGGGGGATTGACCGTGCTAAATTACCCATAGTGCCCAGGGATGTGCGGGTTAGCGTGGGAATTGGCCGTGCTAAATTACCCATAGTGCCCATGGAGGTGCAGGTTAGGGTGGGGGATTGGCCATGCTAAATTACCCATAGTGCCCAGGGATGTGCGGGTTAGGGTGGGGGTTTGGCCGTGCTAAATTACCCATAGTGCCCAGGGATGTGGGGGTTAGTGTGGGGATTGACCGTGCTAAATTACCCCTCGTGCCCAGGGATGTGCGGGTTTGGGTGGGGATTGGCTGTGCTAAATTACCCATAGAGCCCAGGGATGTGCAGGTTAGGGTGGTGATCGACCGTGCTAAATTACCCATAGTGCCCAGGAATGTGCAGGTTAGGGTGGTGATTGACCAGGCTAAATTACCCATAGTGCCCAGGGATGTACGGGTTTGGGCGGGGATTGACTGTGCTAAATTACCCATAGTGCCCAGGGATGTGCAGGTTAGGGTGGGGATTGACCATGCAAAATTACCCATAGTGCCCAGAGATGTGCAGGTTAGGGTGGGGGATTGACTGTGCTAAATTACCCATAGTGCTCAGGGATGTGTAGGTTAGGGTGGGGATTGACCGTGCTAAATTACCCATAGTGCCCAGGGATGTGCAGGTTAGGGTGGGGATTGACCATGCAAAATTACCCATAGTGCCCAGAGATGTGCAGGTTAGGGTGGGGATTGACCATGCTAAATTACCCATAGTGCCCAGGGAAGTGTAGGTTAGGGTGGGGGATTGACTGTGCTAAATTACCCATAGTGCTCAGGGATGTGTAGGTTAGGGTGGGGATTGACCGTGCTAAATTACCCATAGTGCCCAGAGATGTGCAGGTTAGGGTGGGGATTGACCATGCTAAATTACCCATAGTGCCCAGAGATGTGCAGGTTAGGGTGGGGATTGACCATGCTAAATTACCCATAGTGCCCAGAGATGAGCAGGTTAGGGTGGGGATTGGCCGTGCTAAATTACCCATAGTGCCCAGGGATGTGCAATTTAGGGTGGGGGATTGGCCATGCTAAATTACCCATAGTGCCCAGGGACGTGCGGGTTAGGGTGGGGGATTGGCCGTGCTAAATTACCCATAGTGCCCAGGGATGTGTAGGTTAGGGTGGAGGATTGGCCGTGCTAAATTACCCATAGTGCCCAGGGATGTGTAGGTTAGGGTGGGGGATTGACCGTGCTAAATTACCCATAGTGCCCAGGGATGTGCAGGTTAGGGTGGGGATTGACCATGCAAAATTACCCATAGTGCCCAGAGATGTGCAGGTTAGGGTGGGATTGACCGTGCTAAATTACCCATAGTGCCCAGGGATGTGCGGGTTAGGGTGGAGGATTGGCCGTGCTAAATTACCCATAGTGCCCAGGGATGTGCAGGTTAGGGTGGGGATTGACCATGCTAAATTATCAATAGTGCCCAGGGATGTGCAGGTTAGGGTGGAGGATTGGCCGTGCTAAATTACCCATAGTGCCCAGGGATGTGCAGGTTAGGGTGGGGATTGGCCGTGCTAAATTACCCATAGTGCCCAGGGATGTGCAGGTTAGGGTGGGATTGGCCATGCTAAATTATCAATAGTGCCCAGGGATGTGCAGGTTAGGGTGGAGGATTGGCCGTGCTAAATTACCCATAGTGCCCAGGGATGTGCAGGTTAGGGTGGGGATTGGCCGTGCTAAATTACCCATAGTGCCCAGGGATGTGCAGGTTAGGGTGGGGGATTGACCTTGCTAAATTACCCAGAGTGCCCAGGGATGTGCAGGTTAGGTTGGGGGATTGACCGTGCTAAATTACCCATAGTGCCCAGGGATGTGTGGGTTAGGGTGGGGATTGACTGTGCTAAATTACCCAGAGTGCCCAGGGATGTGTGGGTTAGGGTGGGGATTGACTGTGCTAAATTACCCATAGTGCCCAGGGATGTGCAGGTTAGGGTGGGGATTGACCGTGCTAAATTACCCAGAGTGCCCAGGGATGTGCAGGTTAGGTTGGGGGATTGACCGTGCTAAATTACCCATAGTGCCCAGGGATGTGCAGGTTAGGGTGGGGGATTGACCATGCTAAATTACCCACAGTGCCCAGGGATGTGTAGGTTAGGGTGGGGGATTGACTGTGCTAAATTACCCATAGTGCTCAGGGATGTGTAGGTTAGGGTGGGGATTGACCATGCTAAATTACCCATAGTGCCCAGCAATGTGCAGGTTAGGGTGGGGGGATTGACCATGCTAAATTACCCATAGTGCCCAGAGATGAGCAGGTTAGGGTGGGGATTGGCCGTGCTAAATTACCCATAGTGCCCACGGATGTGCAGGTTAGGGTGGGGGATGGGCCATGCTAAATTACCCATAATGCCCAGGAATGCGTGGGTTAGGGTGGGGGATTGGCTGTGCTAAATTACCCATAGTGCCCAGGGATGTGGGGGTTAGTGTGGGGATTGACCGTGCTAAATTACCCATAGTGCCCAGGGATGTGTGGGTTAGGGTGGGGATTGGCCGTGCTAAATTACCCATAGTGCCCAGTGATGTGCGGGTTAGGGTGGGGGATTGACCATGCTAAATTACCCATAGTGCCCAGGGATATGGGGATTAGTGTGGGGATTGACCGTGCTAAATTACCCATAGTGCCCAGGGATGTGCAGGTTTGGGTGGGGGATTGACCGTGCTAAATTACCCATAGTGCCCAGGGATGTGCGGGTTAGTGTGGGAATTGGCCGTGCTAAATTACCCATAGTGCCCAGGGATGTGCGGGTTAGGGTGGGGGTTTGGCCGTGCTAAATTACCCATAGTGCCCAGGGATGTGGGGGTTAGTGTGGGGATTGACCGTGCTAAATTACCCCTAGTGCCCAGGGATGTGCGGGTTTGGGTGGGGATTGGCTGTGCTAAATTACCCATAGTGCCCAGGGATGTGCAGGTTAGGGTGGTGATCGACCGTGCTAAATTACCCATAGTGCCCAGGAATGTGCAGGTTAGGGTGGTGATTGACCGTGCTAAATTACCCATAGTGCCCAGGGATGTGGGGGTTAGTGTGGGGATTGACCGTGCTAAATTACCCATAGTGCCCAGGGATGTGCGGGTTTGGGTGGGGATTGACTGTGCTAAATTACCCATAGTGCCCAGGGATGTGCAGGTTAGGGTGGGGATTGACCATGCAAAATTACCCATAGTGCCCAGAGATGTGCAGGTTAGGGTGGGGGATTGACCATGCTAAATTACCCATAGTGCCCAGGGATGTGTAGGTTAGGGTGGGGGATTGACTGTGCTAAATTACCCATAGTGCTCAGGGATGTGTAGGTTAGGGTGGGGATTGACCGTGCTAAATTACCCATAGTGCCCAGGGATGTGCAGGTTCGGGTGGGAATTGACCATGCAAAATTACCCATAGTGCCCAGAGATGTGCAGGTTAGGGTGGGGATTGACCGTGCAAAATTACCCATAGTGCCCAGAGATGTGCAGGTTAGGGTGGGGATTGACCATGCAAAATTACCCATAGTGCCCAGCAATGTGCAGGTTAGGGTGGGGGGATTGACCATGCTAAATTACCCATAGTGCCCAGAGATGAGCAGGTTAGGGTGGGGATTGGCCGTGCTAAATTACCCATAGTGCCCACGGATGTGCAGGTTAGGGTGGGGGATGGGCCATGCTAAATTACCCATAATGCCCAGGAATGCGTGGGTTAGGGTGGGGGATTGGCTGTGCTAAATTACCCATAGTGCCCAGGGATGTGGGGGTTAGTGTGGGGATTGACCGTGCTAAATTACCCATAGTGCCCAGGGATGTGTGGGTTAGGGTGGGGATTGGCCGTGCTAAATTACCCATAGTGCCCAGTGATGTGCGGGTTAGGGTGGGGGATTGACCATGCTAAATTACCCATAGTGCCCAGGGATATGGGGATTAGTGTGGGGATTGACCGTGCTAAATTACCCATAGTGCCCAGGGATGTGCAGGTTTGGGTGGGGGATTGACCGTGCTAAATTACCCATAGTGCCCAGGGATGTGCGGGTTAGTGTGGGAATTGGCCGTGCTAAATTACCCATAGTGCCCAGGGATGTGCGGGTTAGGGTGGGGGTTTGGCCGTGCTAAATTACCCATAGTGCCCAGGGATGTGGGGGTTAGTGTGGGGATTGACCGTGCTAAATTACCCCTAGTGCCCAGGGATGTGCGGGTTTGGGTGGGGATTGGCTGTGCTAAATTACCCATAGTGCCCAGGGATGTGCAGGTTAGGGTGGTGATCGACCGTGCTAAATTACCCATAGTGCCCAGGAATGTGCAGGTTAGGGTGGTGATTGACCGTGCTAAATTACCCATAGTGCCCAGGGATGTGGGGGTTAGTGTGGGGATTGACCGTGCTAAATTACCCATAGTGCCCAGGGATGTGCGGGTTTGGGTGGGGATTGACTGTGCTAAATTACCCATAGTGCCCAGGGATGTGCAGGTTAGGGTGGGGATTGACCATGCAAAATTACCCATAGTGCCCAGAGATGTGCAGGTTAGGGTGGGGGATTGACCATGCTAAATTACCCATAGTGCCCAGGGATGTGTAGGTTAGGGTGGGGGATTGACTGTGCTAAATTACCCATAGTGCTCAGGGATATGTAGGTTAGGGTGGGGATTGACCGTGCTAAATTACCCATAGTGCCCAGGGATGTGCAGGTTCGGGTGGGAATTGACCATGCAAAATTACCCATAGTGCCCAGAGATGTGCAGGTTAGGGTGGGGATTGACCGTGCAAAATTACCCATAGTGCCCAGAGATGTGCAGGTTAGGGTGGGGATTGACCATGCAAAATTACCCATAGTGCCCAGAGATGTGCAGGTTAGGGTGGGGATTGACCGTGCAAAATTACCCATAGTGCCCAGGGATGTGCAGGTTAGGGTGGGGATTGACCGTGCAAAATTACCCATAGTGCCCAGAGATGTGCAGGTTAGGGTGGGGATTGACCGTGCAAAATTACCCATAGTGCCCAGAGATGTGCAGGTTAGGGTGGGGATTGACCATGCTAAATTACCCATAGTGCCCACGGATGTGCAGGTTAGGGTGGGGGATGGGCCATGCTAAATTACCCATAGTGCCCAGGGATGCGTGGGTTAGTGTGGGGGATTGGCCGTGCTAAATTACCCATAGTGCTCAGGGATGTGGGGGTTAGGGTGGGGATTGGCCGTGCTAAATTACCCATAGTGCCCAGGGATGTGTAGGTTAGTGTGGGGATTGACCGTGCTAAATTACCTATAGTGCCCAGGGATGTGTGGGTTAGGGTGGGGATTGGCCATGCTAAATTACCCATAGTGCCCAGGGATGTGTAGGTTAGGGTGGGGATTGGCCGTGCTAAATTACCCACAGTGCCCAGGAATGTGTGGGTTAGGGTGGGGATTGGCCGTGCTAAATTACCCATAGTGCCCAGGGATTTGTAGGTTAGGGTGGGGATTGGCCGTGCTAAATTACCCATAGTGCCCAGTGATGTGCGGGTTAGGGTGGGGAATTGACCGTGCTAAATTACCCATAGTGCCCAGGGATGTTTGGGTTAGGGTGGGGATTGACCGTGCTAAATTACCCATAGTGCCCAGGGACGTTTGGGTTAGGGTGGGGATTGACCGTGCTAAATTACCCATAGTGCCCAGGGATGTGCAGGTTAGGGTGCGGGATTGACCATGCTAAATTACCCATAGTGCCCAGGGATATGGGGATTAGTGTGGGGATTGACAGTGCTAAATTACCCATAGTGCCCAGGGATGTGCAGGTTTGGGTGGGGGATTGACCGTGCTAAATTACCCATAGTGCCCAGGGATGTGCGGGTTAGGGTGGGGGATTGGCCATGCTAAATTACCCATAGTGCCCAGGGATGTGCGGGTTAGGGTGGGGGTTTGGCCGTGCTAAATTACCCATAGTGCCCAGGGATGTGGGGGTTAGTGTGGGGATTGACCGTGCTAAATTACCCATAGTGCCCAGGGATGTGCGGGTTAGGATGGTGATTGACCGTGCTAAATTACCCATAGTGCCCAGGGATGTGCGGGTTAGGGTGGGGGATTGGCTGTGCTAAATTACCCATAGTGCCCAGGGATGTGCAGGTTAGGGTGGTGATTGACCGTGCTAAATTACCCATAGTGCCCAGGGATGTGCGGGTTAGGGTGGTGATTGACCGTGCTAAATTACCCATAGTGCCCAGGGATGTGCGGGTTAGGGTGGTGATTGACCGTGCTAAATTACCCATAGTGCCCAGGGATGTGGGGGTTAGTGTGGGGATTGACCGTGCTAAATTACCCATAGTGCCCAGGGATGTGGGGGTTAGTGTGGGGATTGACCGTGCCAAATTACCCATAGTGCCCAGGGATGTGCGGGTTAGGGTGGGGGATTGGTCCTGCTAAATTACCCATAGTGCCCAGGGATGTGGGGGTTAGTGTGGTGATTGATCGTGCTAAATTACCCATAGTCCCCAGGGATGTGGGGGTTAGTGTGGGGATTGACCGTGCTAAATTACCCATAGTCCCCAGGGATGTGGGGGTTAGTGTGGGGATTGACCGTGCTAAATTACCCATAGTGCCCAAGGATGTGGGGGTTAGGGTGGGGGATTGACTGTGCTAAATTACCCATAGTGCCCAGGGTTGTGAGGGTTAGGGTGGGGGATTGGCCGTGCTAAATTACCCATAGTGCCCAGGGATGTGGGGGTTAGTGTGGTGATTGATCGTGCTAAATTACCCATAGTGCCCAGGGACGAGCTGGTTAGGTTGGGGGGTTGGCCTTGCTAAATTACCCATAGTGCCCAGCGATGTGCGGGTTAGGGTGGGGGATTGACCGTGTTAAATTGCCCATAGTACCCAGGGATGTGCGGGTTCGGGTGGTGATTGACCGTGCTAAATTACCCATAATGCCCAAGGATGTGCAGGTTAGGATGGTGATTGACCGTGCTAAATTACCCATAGTCCCCAGGGATGTGCGGGTTAGTGTCGGGATTGACCGTGCTAAATTACCCATCGTGCCCAAGGATGTGCAGGTTAGGGTGGTGATTGACCGTGCTAAATTACCCATAGTCCCCAGGGATGTGCGGGTTAGTGTCGGGATTGACCGTGCTAAATTACCCATAGTGCCCAGGGATGTGCGGGTTAGGGTGGGGGATTGGCCATGCTACATTACCCATAGTGCCCAGGGACGTGCGGGTTAGGGTGGGGGATTGACCATGCTAAATTACCCATAGTGCCCAGGGATGTGAGGGTTAGGGTGGGGGATTGGCCATGCTAAATTACCCATAGTGCCCAGGGATGTGCGGGTTCGTGTGGGGATTGACCGTGCTAAATTACCCATAGTGCCCAGCGATGTGCGGGTTAGGGTGGGGGATTGACCGTGCTAAATTACCCAATGTACCCTGTGATGTGCGGGTTAGGGTGGGGATTGACCGTGCTAAATTACCCATAGTGCCCAGGGATGTGCAGGTTAGGGTGGTGATTGACCGTGCTAAATTACCCATAGTGCCCAGAGATGTGCAGGTTAGGGAGGGGATTGACCGTGCTAAATTACCCATAGTGCCCAGGGATGTGCGGGTTCGGGTGGGGATTGACCGTGCTAAATTACCCATAGTTCCCAGGGGTGTGAGGGTTAGGGTGGGGGATTGGCCGTGCTAAATTACCCATAGTGCCCAGGGATGTGAGGGTTAGGGTGGGGGATTGGCCATGCTAAATTACCCATAGTGCCCAGGGATGTGGGGGTTAGGGTGGGGATTGACCGTGCTAAATTACCCACAGTGCCCAGGGATGTGCGGGTGAGGGTGGGGGATTGACCGTGCTAAATTACCCATAGTGCCCAGGGATGTGCAGGTTAGTGTGGGGATTGTCCGTGCTAAATTACCCATAGTGCCCAGGGATGTGCGGGTTAGGGTGGGGATTGACCGTGCTAAATTACCCATAGTGCCCAGGGATGTGCGGGTTAGGGTGGGGATTGACCGTGCTAAATTACCCATAGTGCCCAGGGATGTGCAGGTTAGTGTGGGGATTGACCATGCTAAATTACCCATAGTGCCCAGGGATGTGAGGGTTAGGGTGGGGGATTGGCCATGCTAAATTACCCATAGTGCCCAGGGACGTGCGGGTTAGCGTGGGGGATTGACAGTGCTAAATTACCCATAGTGCCCAGGGATGTGCAGGTTAGGGTGGGGGATTGACCATGCTAAATTACCCATAGTGCCCAGGGATGTGCAGGTTAGGGTGGGGATTGACCGTGCTAAATTACCCATAGTGCCCAGGGACGTGCGGGTTTGGGTGGGGATTGACCATGCTAATTTACCCATAGTGCCCAGGGATGTGCGTGTTTGGGTGGGGATTAACTGTGCTAAATTACCCATCGTGCCCAGGGATGTGCAGGTTAGGGTGGTGATTGACCGTGCTAAATTACCCATAATGCCCAGGGATGTGCGGGTTAGTGTGGTGATTGACCGTGCTAAATTACCCATAGTGCCCAGCGATGTGCGGGTTAGGGTGGGGGATTGACCGTGCTAAATTACCCATAGTGCCCAGGGATGTGGGGGTTAGTGTGGGGATTGACCGTGCTAAATTACCCATAGTGCCCAGGGATGTGCGGGTTAGGATGGTGATTGACCGTGCTAAATTACCCATAGTGCCCAGGGATGTGCGGGTTAGGGTGGGGGATTGGCTGTGCTAAATTACCCATAGTGCCCAGGGATGTGCAGGTTAGGGTGGTGATTGACCGTGCTAAATTACCCATAGTGCCCAGGGATGTGCGGGTTAGGGTGGTGATTGACCGTGCTAAATTACCCATAGTGCCCAGGGATGTGCGGGTTAGGGTGGTGATTGACCGTGCTAAATTACCCATAGTGCCCAGGGATGTGGGGGTTAGTGTGGGGATTGACCGTGCTAAATTACCCATAGTGCCCAGGGATGTGGGGGTTAGTGTGGGGATTGACCGTGCCAAATTACCCATAGTGCCCAGGGATGTGCGGGTTAGGGTGGGGGATTGGTCCTGCTAAATTACCCATAGTGCCCAGGGATGTGGGGGTTAGTGTGGTGATTGATCGTGCTAAATTACCCATAGTCCCCAGGGATGTGGGGGTTAGTGTGGGGATTGACCGTGCTAAATTACCCATAGTCCCCAGGGATGTGGGGGTTAGTGTGGGGATTGACCGTGCTAAATTACCCATAGTGCCCAAGGATGTGGGGGTTAGGGTGGGGGATTGACTGTGCTAAATTACCCATAGTGCCCAGGGTTGTGAGGGTTAGGGTGGGGGATTGGCCGTGCTAAATTACCCATAGTGCCCAGGGATGTGGGGGTTAGTGTGGTGATTGATCGTGCTAAATTACCCATAGTGCCCAGGGACGAGCTGGTTAGGTTGGGGGGTTGGCCTTGCTAAATTACCCATAGTGCCCAGCGATGTGCGGGTTAGGGTGGGGGATTGACCGTGTTAAATTGCCCATAGTACCCAGGGATGTGCGGGTTCGGGTGGTGATTGACCGTGCTAAATTACCCATAGTGCCCAAGGATGTGCAGGTTAGGATGGTGATTGACCGTGCTAAATTACCCATAGTCCCCAGGGATGTGCGGGTTAGTGTCGGGATTGACCGTGCTAAATTACCCATCGTGCCCAAGGATGTGCAGGTTAGGGTGGTGATTGACCGTGCTAAATTACCCATAGTCCCCAGGGATGTGCGGGTTAGTGTCGGGATTGACCGTGCTAAATTACCCATAGTGCCCAGGGATGTGCGGGTTAGGGTGGGGGATTGGCCATGCTACATTACCCATAGTGCCCAGGGACGTGCGGGTTAGGGTGGGGGATTGACCATGCTAAATTACCCATAGTGCCCAGGGATGTGAGGGTTAGGGTGGGGGATTGGCCATGCTAAATTACCCATAGTGCCCAGGGATGTGCGGGTTCGTGTGGGGATTGACCGTGCTAAATTACCCATAGTGCCCAGCGATGTGCGGGTTAGGGTGGGGGATTGACCGTGCTAAATTACCCAATGTACCCTGTGATGTGCGGGTTAGGGTGGGGATTGACCGTGCTAAATTACCCATAGTGCCCAGGGATGTGCAGGTTAGGGTGGTGATTGACCGTGCTAAATTACCCATAGTGCCCAGAGATGTGCAGGTTAGGGAGGGGATTGACCGTGCTAAATTACCCATAGTGCCCAGGGATGTGCGGGTTCGGGTGGGGATTGACCGTGCTAAATTACCCATAGTTCCCAGGGGTGTGAGGGTTAGGGTGGGGGATTGGCCGTGCTAAATTACCCATAGTGCCCAGGGATGTGAGGGTTAGGGTGGGGGATTGGCCATGCTAAATTACCCATAGTGCCCAGGGATGTGGGGGTTAGGGTGGGGATTGACCGTGCTAAATTACCCACAGTGCCCAGGGATGTGCGGGTGAGGGTGGGGGATTGACCGTGCTAAATTACCCATAGTGCCCAGGGATGTGCAGGTTAGTGTGGGGATTGTCCGTGCTAAATTACCCATAGTGCCCAGGGATGTGCGGGTTAGGGTGGGGATTGACCGTGCTAAATTACCCATAGTGCCCAGGGATGTGCGGGTTAGGGTGGGGATTGACCGTGCTAAATTACCCATAGTGCCCAGGGATGTGCAGGTTAGTGTGGGGATTGACCGTGCTAAATTACCCATAGTGCCCAGGGATGTGAGGGTTAGGGTGGGGGATTGGCCATGCTAAATTACCCATAGTGCCCAGGGACGTGCGGGTTAGGGTGGGGGATTGACAGTGCTAAATTACCCATAGTGCCCAGGGATGTGCAGGTTAGGGTGGGGGATTGACCATGCTAAATTACCCATAGTGCCCAGGGATGTGCAGGTTAGGGTGGGGATTGACCGTGCTAAATTACCCATAGTGCCGAGGGATGTGCGGGTTATGGTGGGGATTGGCCATGCTAAATTACCCATAGTGCCCAGGGATGTGCGGGTTAGGGTGGGGGATTGGCTGTTCTAAATTACCCATAGTGCCCAGGGACGTGCGGGTTTGGGTGGGGATTGACCATGCTAATTTACCCATAGTGCCCAGGGATGTGCGTGTTTGGGTGGGGATTAACTGTGCTAAATTACCCATCGTGCCCAGGGATGTGCAGGTTAGGGTGGTGATTGACCGTGCTAAATTACCCATAATGCCCAGGGATGTGCGGGTTAGTGTGGTGATTGACCGTGCTAAATTACCCATAGTGCCCAGCGATGTGCGGGTTAGGGTGGGGGATTGACCGTGCTAAATTACCCATAGTGCCCAGGGATGTGCAGGTTAGGGTGGGGGATTGACCGTACTAAATTACCCATAGTGCCCAGGGATGTGCGGGTTAGCGTGGGGATTGACTGTGTTGAATTACCCATCATGCCCAGGAACGTGCGGGTTAGGGTGGGGATTGGCCGTGCTAAATTACCCATAGTGCCCAGGGATGTGCGGGTTAGGGTGGGGATTGACCGTGCTAAATTACCCATAGTGCCCAGCGATGTGCAGGTTAGGGTGGGGATTGACCGTGCTAAATTACCCATAGTGCCCAGGGATGTGCGGGTTAGGGTGGGGATTGACCGTGCTAAATTACCCATAGTGCCCAGGGATGTGCCGGTGAGGGTGGGGGATTGACCATGCTAAATTACCCATAGTGCCCAGGGATGTGCGGGTTAGGGTGGGGGATTGACCGTGCTAAATTACCCAATGTACCCTGTGATGTGCGGGTTAGGGTGGGGATTGACCGTGCTAAATTACCCATAGTGCCCAGCGATGTGCGGGTTAGGGTGGGGGATTGACCGTGCTAAATTACCCAATGTACCCTGTGATGTGCGGGTTAGGGTGGGGATTGACCGTGCTAAATTACCCATAGTGCCCAGGGATGTGCAGGTTAGGGTGGTGATTGACCGTGCAAAATTACCCATAGTGCCCAGAGATGTGCAGGTTAGGGAGGGGATTGACCGTGCTAAATTACCCATAGTGCCCAGGGATGTGCGGGTTCGGGTGGGGATTGACCGTGCTAAATTACCCATAGTTCCCAGGGGTGTGAGGGTTAGGGTGGGGGATTGGCCGTGCTAAATTACCCATAGTGCCCAGGGATGTGAGGGTTAGGGTGGGGGATTGGCCATGCTAAATTACCCATAGTGCCCAGGGATGTGGGGGTTAGGGTGGGGATTGACCGTGCTAAATTACCCACAGTGCCCAGGGATGTGCGGGTGAGGGTGGGGGATTGACCGTGCTAAATTACCCATAGTGCCCAGGGATGTGCAGGTTAGTGTGGGGATTGTCCGTGCTAAATTACCCATAGTGCCCAGGGATGTGCGGGTTAGGGTGGGGATTGACCGTGCTAAATTACCCATAGTGCCCAGGGATGTGCAGGTTAGTGTGGGGATTGACCGTGCTAAATTACCCATAGTGCCCAGGGACGTGCGGGTTAGGGTGGGGATTGACCGTGCTAAATTACCCATAGTGCCCAGGGATGTGAGGGTTAGGGTGGGGAATTGGCCATGCTAAATTACCCATAGTGCCCAGGGACGTGCGGGTTAGGGTGGGGGATTGACAGTGCTAAATTACCCATAGTGCCCAGGGATGTGCAGGTTAGGGTGGGGGATTGACCATGCTAAATTACCCATAGTGCCCAGGGATGTGCAGGTTAGGGTGGGGATTGACCGTGCTAAATTACCCATAGTGCCGAGGGATGTGCGGGTTATGGTGGGGATTGGCCATGCTAAATTACCCATAGTGCCCAGGGATGTGCGGGTTAGGGTGGGGGATTGGCTGTGCTAAATTACCCATAGTGCCCAGGGACGTGCGGGTTTGGGTGGGGATTGACCATGCTAATTTACCCATAGTGCCCAGGGATGTGCGTGTTTGGGTGGGGATTAACTGTGCTAAATTACCCATAGTGCCCAGGGATGTGTGCGTTAGGGTGGTGATTGACCGTGCTAAATTACCCATAGTGCCCAGGGATGTGCAGGTTAGGGTGGTGATTGACCGTGCTAAATTACCCATAATGCCCAGGGATGTGCGGGTTAGTGTGCTGATTGACCGTGCTAAATTACCCATAGTGCCCAGTGATGTGGGGGTTAGTTTGGTGATTGATTGTGCTAAATTACCCATAGTGCCCAGCGATGTGCGGGTTAGGGTGGGGGATTGACCGTGCTAAATTACCCATAGTGCCCAGGGATGTGCAGGTTAGGGTGGGGGATTGACCGTACTAAATTACCCATAGTGCCCAGGGATGTGCGGGTTAGCGTGGGGATTGACTGTGTTGAATTACCCATCATGCCCAGGAACGTGCGGGTTAGGGTGGGGATTGGCCGTGCTAAATTACCCATAGTGCCCAGGGATGTGCGGGTTAGGGTGGGGATTGACCGTGCTAAATTACCCATAGTGCCCAGCGATGTGCAGGTTAGGGTGGGGATTGACCGTGCTAAATTACCCATAGTGCCCAGGGATGTGCGGGTTAGGGTGGGGATTGACCGTGCTAAATTACCCATAGTACCCAGGGATGTGCGGGTTAGGTTGGGGATGACCGTGCTAAATTACCCATAGTGCCCAATGATGTGCGGGTTAGGGTGGGGATTGACCGTGCTAAATTACCCATAGTGACCAGGGATGTGCGGGTTAGTGTGGGGATTGGCCATGCTAATTACCCATAGTGCCCAGGGATGTGCGGGTTAGGGTTGGGGATTGGCCGTGCTAAATTACCCATAGTGCCCAGGGTCGTGCTGGTTAGGGTGGGGGATTGGCCCTGCTAAATTACCCATAGTGCCCAGGGATGTGGGGGTTATTGTGGGAATTTACCGTGCTAAATTACCCATAGTGCCCAGGGATATGGGGATTAGTGTGGGGATTGACCGTGCTAAATTACCCATAGTGCCCAGGGATGTGCGCGTTAGGGTGGTGATTGACCGTGCTAAATTTCCCATAGTGCCCAGGGATGTGCAGGTTAGGGTGGGGGATTGGCTATGCTAAATTACCCATAGTGCCCAGGGATGTGCGGGTTCGGGTGGGGATTGACTGTGCTAAATTACCCATAGTGCCCTGGGATGTGTGGGTTAGGCTGGGATTTGGCCGTGCTAAACTACCCATAGTGCTCAGCGATGTGCAGGTTAAGGTGGGGATTGGCTGTGCTAAATTACCCATAGTGCCCAGGGATGTGCGGGTTGGGTTGGGGATTGACCGTGCTAAATTACCCATAGTGCCCAGGGATGTGCGGGTTAGGGTGGGGGATTGACCGTGCTAAATTACCCATAGTGCCCAGGGATGTGCGGGTTAGGGTGGGGATTGACCGTGCTAAATTACCCATAGTGCCCAAGGATGTGGGGGTTAGGGTGGGGGATTGACTGTGCTAAATTACCCATAGTGCCCAGGGATGTGCGGGTTAGGGTGGGGGATTGACCGTGCTAAATTACCCATAGTGCCCAGGGACGTGCGGATTGGGGTGCATTAGTCAGAGGATAAATGTAGAGCAATAGGGGAATGGGTCGGGGTGGACTTGTTGGGCCAAAGGATGTATTTCCACATCGTCGGGATTCCATTTCTTCTGAAAAAAAGACACCGGAGACAACAGCCCCTCTGTGGTTTGGAAATAAAGTCAATGTACACTTAATAAGTGTTTTATTGGAACAGTATATTGTTTCGGAGCTGGACACAGATGACGAGGACTTCCAGGAAGATGGGGAGAGGTTGCTGAGAGTTGTAAATAGTCGCTCACTTTCAGAGTTAGGGAACAAATTGATGTTGCTTCCTTCCAGGAGTGGGAATTTGGATAGTTTTCCGCTCCTCGAACGAAGGGAGCTTTTCTGGGGAGCCTGGTTGGGGAGGTGGTGGGGGGGGGAAGTGAAGTTTCGGGTTAATTCATGAGGTAACATCCCACTTCCTGTGGCGTTCCGAAGACGTGGAGATCCGGGAACGCGCCCCACTATTCCCTTCCCCGGGTCCCACCAACCTTACCTGGTGGGGGTGTTTTCCACAACCCCCCCCCCCCCCACCTCAGGGACTGTCCTCCCCATCTTACTCCCCTCCCTTGACCGAGGAGCGCTGGATGGCGAAGAGACCTTACTCTCTCTCTCGCTATCTGAAGGCCGTTGGGCGACAGGCGGTAAACGTGAGTGGCCGCGTTTCAGCCAAAGGTCGAAATTAAAGCCGGGGGTGAGGGGGTTCAGGGAGGGGTCGAAATTTCCCAGGAGGGGTGAGAGTGACAGGGAGAGGCCGGGGACTTTTATCCCTGGAGGAGGGTGACTTATCGAGGGTTATAAAAGCACGAGGAGCGTGTGGCGTGGGGGGAGGGCGTCGACAAGGTGGAAGGGAGGTATCATTTTCCGTAGGGTCGGGGGGGGATTTCAGGACAAGGTGGGTGGGGTAGGTTTTAAAAAAGATTTTCCTCTGATACAGCTCCATCCCCTCTCAAGTCAAACTCTTCTCCGTCAGAAAAAAAGCCCTCCTGGCACAGTTACAGTAATCCCTCCCCTCACTTTGCCTTTCTTTGTGTAATCTACACCTTGAGCGATAAATACCAATGGCGCTCCTTAGCCTGCAGCCTCCCGCAGACGAGCTTGCCCAGGACTCCGATAATTCAGCGACCAGCTCATCCCGTGCAGAGCGCGTCGCTGCCTCCCCTTTATCGCCGAACGCTGTGACACACAGGGTTCCTTTGCGAAAGCTCAACTGCTGAACGGATTCGCAAAAAAAAACCAGAATCTATCTCGACGCGATCAGCACCAGGCCATTCTGCCCCTCCTCCTCCTCCACCACCAGCCTGTTACACAGGAACAGGAGCACTCTCTCGGTCTATTTTAGTCTGCTCTGTCTTCTCTATCTCTCACACCATCTCTCACTTGACCTCATTGACTTCCCGTCAGTCTCTCTCTCTCTTCCTCTGGATATCTGATATTTTCTTCTCTCTCTCTCTCTGCCTCCCTATCCCTCTTTCAACCTCCCTCTATCCCTCTCTCAGGCTCTCTATCCCTCTCACTGTCTCTCTCTATCCCTCTCTCTGCCTCCCTCTATCCCTCTCTCTGCCGCCCTCTATCCCTCTCTCTGTCTCCCTCTATCCCTCTCTCTGCCTCCCTCTATCCTTCTCTCTGCCTCCCTCTATCCCTCGCTCTGTCTCTCTATCCTTCTCTCAGTCTCTATCCCTCTCTTAGCCTCCCTCACTATCCCTCTCTCTGTCTCTCTATCCCTCACTATCCCTCTCTATCTCTCTCTCTCTCTCTCTCTATTCCACTCTCTGCCTCCCTCTATCCCTCTCTATTTCTCCCTCTATCCCTCTCTCTGTCTCTCTCTATCCCTCTCTCTGTCTCTCTCTCTATCCCTCTCTCGGTCTCTCTCTATCCCTCTCTCAGACTCTCTCTACCTCCCTCTATCCCTCTCTCTGTCTCTCTCTATCCCTCTCTCAGACTCTCTCTACCTCCCTCTATCCCTCTCTCAGTCTCTCTCTATCCCTCTCTCAGACTCTCTCTACCTCCCTCTATCCCTCTCTCTGTCTCTCTCTCTCTCTATCCCTCTCTCTGTCCCTCCCTCTGTCTCTCTCTCTATCCCTCTCTCTGTCTCTCTCTATCTCTCTCTCTTTCTGTCCCTCTCTCTGTCTCTCTCTCTCCCTCTCTGTCTCTCTCTATCCCTCCCTCTGTCTCTCTCTATCCCTCTCTCGGCCTCCCACTATCCCTCTCTCTCCTCCCCCCACCCCCGTCCGTGTCTCTCTCTCTCTCTCTCTCCCTCCCTGTGTCTATCTGAATCTCTCTCTCCCCCACCCCCTGTCTGTGTCTCTCTCTCTCCCTCTCTGTGTCTATCTGAATCTCTCCCCCCCACCCCTACCCCCTGTCTGTGTCTCTCTCTCTCCCTCTCTGTGTCTATCTGAATCTCTCCCCCCCACCCCCACCCCCTGTCTGTGTCTCTCTCTCTCTCTCTCTCCCTCCCTGTGTCTATCTGAATCTCTCTCTCCCCTACCCCCTGTCTGTGTCTCTCTCTCTCCCTCTCTCCCTCCCTGTGTCTATCTGAATCTCTCTCTCCCCTACCCCCTGTCTGTGTCTCTCTCTCTCCCTCTCTCCCTCCCTGTGTCTATCTGAATCTCTCCCCCCCACCCCCACCCCCTGTCTGTGTCTCTCTCTCTCTCTCTCTCCCTCCCTGTGTCTATCTGAATCTCTCTCTCCCCTACCCCCTGTCTGTGTCTCTCTCTCTCTCTCCCTCCCTGTGTCTATCTGAATCTCTCTCTCCCCCACCCCCTGTCTGTGTCTCTCTCTCCCTCTCTGTGTCTATCTGAAACTCTCCCCCCCACCCCCACCCCCTGTCTGTGTCTCTCTCTCTCCCTCTCTGTGTCTATCTGAAACTCTCCCCCCCCCACCCCCTGTCTGTGTCTCTCTCTCTCTCTCTCTCCCTCCCTGTGTCTATCTGAATCTCTCTCTCCCCTACCCCCTGTCTGTGTCTCTCTCTCTCTCTCCCTCCCTGTGTCTATCTGAATCTCTCTCTCCCCCACCCCCTGTCTGTGTCTCTCTCTCCCTCTCTGTGTCTATCTGAAACTCTCCCCCCCCCCACCCCCTGTCTGTGTCTCTCTCTCTCTCCCTCCCTGTGTCTATCTGAATCTCTCACCCCCCACCCCCTGTCTGTGTCTCTCTCTCTCTCCCTCCCTGTGTCTATCTGAATCTCTCTCTCTCTCCCCCCACCCCCTGTCTGTGTCTCTCTCTCTCTCCCTCCCTGTGTCTATCTGTCTCTCTCTCTCTCCCGCCCCACCCCCTGTCTGTGTCTCTCTCTCTCTCTGTGTCTATCTGAATCTCTCTCTCTCTCCCCCCACCCCCTGTCTGTGTCTCTCTCTCTCTCTCTCCCTGTGTCTATCTGAATCTCTCGCCCCCCACCCCCTGTCTGTGTCTCTCTCTCCCTCTCCCTCCCTCTGTTTCTATCTGTATCTCTCTCTCTCTCCCGCCCCACCCCCTGTCTGTGTCTCTCTCTCTCTATCCCTCTCTCGGCCTCCCTCTATCCCTCTCTCTCTCCCCCCCCCACCCCCTGTCTGTGTCTCTCTCTCTCTCCCTCTCTCTGTGTCTATCTGAATCTCTCTCCCCCCCCCCCCACCCCCTGTCTGTGTCTCTCTCTCTCCCTCCCTGTGTCTATCTGAATCTCTCTCTCCCACCCCCACCCCCTGTCTGTGTCTCTCTCTCCATCTCTCTGTCTATCTGTCTCTCTCTCTCTCTCTCCCCCCCGCCCCCTGTCTGTGTTTCTCTCTCTCTCCCTCCCTGTGTCTATCTGAATCTCTCTCTCCCTCCCATCCCCTGTCTGTGTCTCTCTCTCCATCTCTCTGTCTATCTGTCTCTCTCTCTCTCTCCCCCACCCCGTCTGTGTCTCTCTCTCTCCCTCTCTGTGTCTATCTGAATCTCTCTCTCTCCCCCCCACCCCCGTCCGTGTCTCTCTCTCCATCTCTCTGTCTATCTGTCTCTCTCTCTCTCTCCCCCACCCCGTCTGTGTCTCTCTCTCTCTCCCTCTCTGTGTCTATCTGTCTCTCTCTCCCCCACCCCCTGTCTGTGTTTCTCTCTCTCTCCCTCTCTGTGTCTATCTGAATCTCTCTCTCTCTCCCCCACCCCCTGTCTGTGTCTCTCTCTCTCTCCCTCCCTGTGTCTATCTGAATCTCTCTCTCCCCCACCCCCTGTCTGTCTCTCTCTCTCTCCCTCTCTGTGTCTATCTGAATCTCTCCCCCCCACCCCCACCCCCTGTCTGTGTCTCTCTCTCTCTCTCTCTCCCTCCCTGTGTCTATCTGAATCTCTCTCTCCCCTACCCCCTGTCTGTGTCTCTCTCTCTCCCTCTCTCCCTCCCTGTGTCTATCTGAATCTCTCTCTCCCCTACCCCCTGTCTGTGTCTCTCTCTCTCCCTCTCTCCCTCCCTGTGTCTATCTGAATCTCTCCCCCCCACCCCCACCCCCTGTCTGTGTCTCTCTCTCTCTCTCTCTCCCTCCCTGTGTCTATCTGAATCTCTCTCTCCCCTACCCCCTGTCTGTGTCTCTCTCTCTCTCTCCCTCCCTGTGTCTATCTGAATCTCTCTCTCCCCCACCCCCTGTCTGTGTCTCTCTCTCCCTCTCTGTGTCTATCTGAAACTCTCCCCCCCACCCCCACCCCCTGTCTGTGTCTCTCTCTCTCCCTCTCTGTGTCTATCTGAAACTCTCCCCCCCCCACCCCCTGTCTGTGTCTCTCTCTCTCTCTCTCTCCCTCCCTGTGTCTATCTGAATCTCTCTCTCCCCTACCCCCTGTCTGTGTCTCTCTCTCTCTCTCCCTCCCTGTGTCTATCTGAATCTCTCCCCCCCCCACCCCCTGTCTGTGTCTCTCTCTCTCTCTCTCTCCCTCCCTGTGTCTATCTGAATCTCTCTCTCCCCTACCCCCTGTCTGTGTCTCTCTCTCTCTCTCCCTCCCTGTGTCTATCTGAATCTCTCCCCCCCCCACCCCCTGTCTGTGTCTCTCTCTCTCTCTCTCTCCCTCCCTGTGTCTATCTGAATCTCTCTCTCCCCCACCCCCTGTCTGTGTCTCTCTCTCTCTCTCTCTCCCTCCCTGTGTCTATCTGAATCTCTCTCTCCCCTACCCCCTGTCTGTGTCTCTCTCTCTCTCTCCCTCCCTGTGTCTATCTGAATCTCTCCCCCCCCCACCCCCTGTCTGTGTCTCTCTCTCTCTCCCTCCCTGTGTCTATCTGAATCTCTCACCCCCCACCCCCTGTCTGTGTCTCTCTCTCTCTCCCTCCCTGTGTCTATCTGAATCTCTCTCTCTCTCCCCCCACCCCCTGTCTGTGTCTCTCTCTCTCTCCCTCCCTGTGTCTATCTGTCTCTCTCTCTCTCCCGCCCCACCCCCTGTCTGTGTCTCTCTCTCTCTCTGTGTCTATCTGAATCTCTCTCTCTCTCCCCCCACCCCCTGTCTGTGTCTCTCTCTCTCTCTCTCCCTGTGTCTATCTGAATCTCTCACCCCCCACCCCCTGTCTGTGTCTCTCTCTCTCTCCCTCCCTGTGTCTATCTGAATCTCTCCCCCCCCCCGACCCCCTGTCTGTGTCTCTCTCTCTCTCTCTCTCTGTGTCTATCTGAATCTCTCGCCCCCCACCCCCTGTCTGTGTCTCTCTCTCCCTCTCCCTCCCTCTGTTTCTATCTGTATCTCTCTCTCTCTCCCGCCCCACCCCCTGTCTGTGTCTCTCTCTCTCTATCCCTCTCTCGGCCTCCCTCTATCCCTCTCTCTCTCCCCCCCCCACCCCCTGTCTGTGTCTCTCTCTCTCTCCCTCTCTCTGTGTCTATCTGAATCTCTCTCCCCCCCCCCCACCCCCTGTCTGTGTCTCTCTCTCTCCCTCCCTGTGTCTATCTGAATCTCTCTCTCCCACCCCCACCCCCTGTCTGTGTCTCTCTCTCCATCTCTCTGTCTATCTGTCTCTCTCTCTCTCTCTCCCCCCCGCCCCCTGTCTGTGTTTCTCTCTCTCTCCCTCCCTGTGTCTATCTGAATCTCTCTCTCCCTCCCATCCCCTGTCTGTGTCTCTCTCTCTCCCTCTCTGTGTCTATCTGAATCTCTCTCTCTCCCCCCCACCCCCGTCCGTGTCTCTCTCTCCATCTCTCTGTCTATCTGTCTCTCTCTCTCTCTCCCCCACCCCGTCTGTGTCTCTCTCTCTCTCCCTCTCTGTGTCTATCTGTCTCTCTCTCCCCCACCCCCTGTCTGTGTTTCTCTCTCTCTCCCTCTCTGTGTCTATCTGAATCTCTCTCTCTCTCCCCCACCCCCTGTCTGTGTCTCTCTCTCTCTCCCTCCCTGTGTCAATCTGAATCTCTCTCTCCCCCCCACCCCCTGTTTGTGTCTCTTTCTCTCCCTCTCTGTGTCTATCTGTCTCTCTCTCTCTCTCCCCCACCCCCTGTCTGTGTCTCTCTCTCTCCCTCTCTGTGTCTATCTGTCTCTCTCTCTCTCCCCCCCACCCCCTGTCTGTGTGTCTCTCTCTATCCCTCTCTGTGTCTATCTGAATCTCTCTCTCCCTCCCATCCCCTGTCTGTGTCTCTCTCTCTCCCTCTCTGTGTCTATCTGTCTCTCTCTCCCCCACCCCCTGTCTGTGTTTCTCTCTCTCTCTCTCCCTGTGTCTATCTGAATCTCTCTCTCTCTCCCCCCACCCCCTGTCTGTGTCTCTCTCTCTCTCTCCCTCCCTGTGTCAATCTGAATCTCTCTCTCCCCCCCACCCCCTGTTTGTGTCTCTTTCTCTCCCTCTCTGTGTCTATCTGTCTCTCTCTCTCTCTCCCCCACCCCCTGTCTGTGTCTCTCTCTCTCCCTCTCTGTGTCTATCTGAATCTCTCTCTCCATCCCATCCCCTGTCTGTGTCTCTCTCTCTCTCCCTGTGTCTATCTGTCTCTCTCTCTCTCTCCCCCCCACCCCCTGTCTGTGTCTCTCTCTCTCCCTCTCTGTGTCTATCTGAATCTCTCTCCCCCCCGCCCCCTGTCTGTGTCTCTCTCTCTCCCTCTCTGTGTCTATCTGTCTCTCTCTCTCTCCCCCCCACCCCCTGTCTGTGTCTCTCTCTCCCTCTCTGTGTCTATCTGAATCTCTCTCTCTCTCCCCCACCCCCTGTCTGTGTCTCTCTCTCTCCCTCTCTGTGTCTATCTGAATCTCTCTCTCTCTCCCCCACCCCCTGTCTGTGTCTCTCTCTCTCCCTCTCTGTGTCTATCTGTCTCTCTCTCTCTCTCCCCCACCCCCTGTCTGTGTCTCTCTCTCCCTCTCTGTGTCCATCTGAATCTCTCTCTCTCTCCCCCCCACCCCCTGTCTGTGTCTCTCTCTCCCTCTCTGTGTCCATCTGAATCTCTCTCTCTCTCCCCCACCCCCTGTCTGTGTCTCTCTCTCTCTCTCTCCCTGTGTCTATCTGAATCTCTCGCCCCCCACCCCCTGTCTGTGTCTCTCTCTCTCCCTCTCTGTGTCTATCTGAATCTCTCTCTCTCTCCCCCACCCCCTGTCTGTGTCTCTCTCTCTCCCTCTCTGTGTCTATCTGTCTCTCTCTCTCTCTCCCCCACCCCCTGTCTGTGTCTCTCTCTCCCTCTCTGTGTCCATCTGAATCTCTCTCTCTCTCCCCCACCCCCTGTCTGTGTCTCTCTCTCTCCCTCTCTGTGTCTATCTGTCTCTCTCTCTCTCTCCCCCACCCCCTGTCTGTGTCTCTCTCTCCCTCTCTGTGTCCATCTGAATCTCTCTCTCTCTCCCCCACCCCCTGTCTGTGTCTCTCTCTCTCTCTCTCCCTGTGTCTATCTGAATCTCTCGCCCCCCACCCCCTGTCTGTGTCTCTCTCTCCCTCTCCCTCTCTCTGTTTCTATCTGTATCTCTCTCTCTCTCCCCCCCACCCCCTGTCTGTGTCTCTCTCTCCCTCTCCCTCTCTCTGTTTCTATCTGTCTCTCTCTCTCTCTCCCCCACCCCCTGTCTGTGTCTCTCTCTCCCTCTCTGTGTCCATCTGAATCTCTCTCTCTCTCCCCCACCCCCTGTCTGTGTCTCTCTCTCCCTCTCTGTGTCCATCTGAATCTCTCTCTCTCTCCCCCCCACCCCCTGTCTGTGTCTCTCTCTCCCTCTCTGTGTCCATCTGAATCTCTCTCTCTCTCCCCCACCCCCTGTCTGTGTCTCTCTCTCTCTCTCTCCCTGTGTCTATCTGAATCTCTCGCCCCCCACCCCCTGTCTGTGTCTCTCTCTCCCTCTCCCTCTCTCTGTTTCTATCTGTATCTCTCTCTCTCTCCCCCCCCACCCCCTGTCTGTGTCTCTCTCTCCCTCTCCCTCTCTCTGTTTCAATCTGTATCTCTCTCTCTCTCCCCCCACCCCCTGTCTGTGTCTCTCTCTCTCTATCCCTCTCTCGGCCTCCCTCTATCCCTCTCTCTCTCTCTTCCCCCACCCCCTGTCTGTGTCTCTCTCTCTCTCTCTCCCTGTGTCTATCTGAATCTCTCTCTCCCCCCCACCCCCTGTCTGTGTCTCTCTCTCCCTCCCGGTGTCAACTGAATCTCTCTCTCTCTCTCGCCCCCCACCCCCGTCCGTGTCTCTCTCTCCATCTCTCTCTCTCTCCCTGTGTCTATCTGAATCTCTCTCTCTCTCTCCCACCCCCACCCCCTGTCTGTGTCTCTCTCTCTCCCTCTCTGTGTCGATCTGTCTCTCTCTCTCCCCCCCCACCCCCTGTCTGTGTCTCTCTCTCCATCTCTCTCTCCCTCTCTGTGTCTATCTGAATCTCTCTCTCTCACCCCCCCACCCCCTGTCTGTGTCTCTCTCTCTCCCTCTCTGTGTCTATCTGAATCTCTCTCTCTCCCCCCCCACCCCCTGTCTGTGTCTCTCTCTCCATCTCTCTCTCCCTCTCTGTGTCGATCTGAATCTCTCTCTCTCTCCCCCCCACCCCCTGTCTGTCTCTCTCTCTCTCTCTCTCTCCCTCTGTGTCGATCTGAATCTCTCTCTCTCACCCCCCCCACCCCCTGTCTGTGTGTCTCTCTCTCCCTCCCTGTGTCTATCTGAATCTCTCTCTCTCCCCCCACCCCCTGTCTGTGTCTCTCTCTCTCTCTGTGTCTATCTGAATCTCTCTCTCTCTCACCCCCCAACCCCTGTCTGTGTCTCTCTCTCTCTCTCCCTGTGTCTATCTGTCTCTCTCTCTCACCCCCCCACCCCCTGTCTGTGTCTCTCTCTCTCTCCCTCTCTGTGTCGATCTGTCTCTCTCTCTCTCTCCCCTCACCCCCTGTCTGTGTCTCTCTCTCTCTCCCTCTCTGTGTCTATCTGTCTCTCTCTCTCTCTCTCCCCCCCACCCCCTGTCTGTGTGTCTCTCTCTCCCTCTCTGTGTCTATCTGAATCTCTCTCTCCCCCCCACCCCCACCCCCTGTCTGTGTCTCTCTCTCTCTCCCTCTCTGTGTCGATCTGTCTCTCTCTCTCTCCCCCCCACCCCCTGTCTGTGTGTCTCTCTCTCTCCCTCTCTGTGTCTATCTGAATCTCTCTCTCTCTCCCCCCACCCCACCCCCGTCTGTGTCTCTCCCTCTCCCTCTCTGTGTCGATCTGTCTCTCTCTCTCCCCCCCACCCCCCTGTCTGTGTCTCTCTCTCTCCCTCTCTGTGTCGATCTGTCTCTCTCTCTCTCCCCCCCACCCCCTGTCTGTGTCTCTCTCTCTCTCCCTCTCTGTGTCTATCTGTCTCTCTCTCTCTCTCCCCCCCACCCCCTGTCTGTGTCTCTCTCTCTCCCTCTCTGTGTCTATCTGAATCTCTCTCTCTCTCCCCCACCCCCTGTCTGTGTCTCTCTCTCTCCCTCTCTGTGTCTATCTGAATCTCTCTCTCTCTCCCCCACCCCCTGTCTGTGTCTCTCTCTCTCCCTCTCTGTGCCTATCTGTCTCTCTCTCTCTCTCCCCCACCCCCTGTCTGTGTCTCTCTCTCCCTCTCTGTGTCCATCTGAATCTCTCTCTCTCTCTCCCCCACCCCCTGTCTGTGTCTCTCTCTCTCCCTCTCTGTGTCTATCTGTCTCTCTCTCTCTCTCCCCCACCCCCTGTCTGTGTCTCTCTCTCCCTCTCTGTGTCCATCTGAATCTCTCTCTCTCTCCAACCCACCCCCTGTCTGTGTCTCTCTCTCCCTCTCTGTGTCCATCTGAATCTCTCTCTCTCTCCCCCACCCCCTGTCTGTGTCTCTCTCTCTCTCTCTCCCTGTGTCTATCTGAATCTCTCGCCCCCCACCCCCTGTCTGTGTCTCTCTCTCCCTCTCCCTCTCTCTGTTTCTATCTGTATCTCTCTCTCTCTCCCCCCACCCCCTGTCTGTGTCTCTCTCTCTCTATCCCTCTCTCGGCCTCCCTCTATCCCTCTCTCTCTCTCTTCCCCCACCCCCTGTCTGTGTCTCTCTCTCTCTCTCTCCCTGTGTCTATCTGAATCTCTCTCTCCCCCCCACCCCCTGTCTGTGTCTCTCTCTCCCTCCCGGTGTCAACTGAATCTCTCTCTCTCTCTCGCCCCCCACCCCCGTCCGTGTCTCTCTCTCCATCTCTCTCTCTCTCCCTGTGTCTATCTGAATCTCTCTCTCTCTCTCCCACCCCCACCCCCTGTCTGTGTCTCTCTCTCTCCCTCTCTGTGTCGATCTGTCTCTCTCTCTCCCCCCCCACCCCCTGTCTGTGTCTCTCTCTCCATCTCTCTCTCCCTCTCTGTGTCTATCTGAATCTCTCTCTCTCACCCCCCCACCCCCTGTCTGTGTCTCTCTCTCTCCCTCTCTGTGTCTATCTGAATCTCTCTCTCTCCCCCCCCACCCCCTGTCTGTGTCTCTCTCTCCATCTCTCTCTCCCTCTCTGTGTCGATCTGAATCTCTCTCTCTCTCCCCCCCACCCCCTGTCTGTGTCTCTCTCTCTCTCTCTCTCCCTCTGTGTCGATCTGAATCTCTCTCTCTCACCCCCCCCACCCCCTGTCTGTGTGTCTCTCTCTCCCTCCCTGTGTCTATCTGAATCTCTCTCTCTCCCCCCACCCCCTGTCTGTGTCTCTCTCTCTCTCTCTGTCTATCTGAATCTCTCTCTCTCACCCCCCAACCCCTGTCTGTTTCTCTCTCTCTCTCTCCCTGTGTCTATCTGTCTCTCTCTCTCACCCCCCCCACCCCCTGTCTGTGTCTCTCTCTCTCTCCCTCTCTGTGTCGATCTGTCCTCTCTCTCTCTCTCCCCCCACCCCCTGTCTGTGTCTCTCTCTCTCTCCCTCTCTGTGTCTATCTGTCTCTCTCTCTCTCTCTCCCCCCACCCCCTGTCTGTGTGTCTCTCTCTCCCTCTCTGTGTCTATCTGAATCTCTCTCTCCCCCCCACCCCCACCCCCTGTCTGTGTCTCTCTCTCTCTCCCTCTCTGTGTCGATCTGTCTCTCTCTCTCTCCCCCCCCACCCCCTGTCTGTGTCTCTCTCTCTCTCCCTCTCTGTGTCGATCTGTCTCTCTCTCTCCCCCCCACCCCCCGTCTGTGTCTCTCCCTCTCCCTCTCTGTGTCGATCTGTCTCTCTCTCTCCCCCCCACCCCCTGTCTGTGTCTCTCTCTCTCCCTCTCTGTGTCGATCTGTCTCTCTCTCTCTCCCCCCCACCCCCTGTCTGTGTCTCTCTCTCTCTCCCTCTCTGTGTCTATCTGTCTCTCTCTCTCTCTCTCCCCCACCCCCTGTCTGTGTCTCTCTCTCTCCCTCTCTGTGTCTATCTGAATCTCTCTCTCTCTCCCCCACCCCCTGTCTGTGTCTCTCTCTCTCCCTCTCTGTGTCTATCTGTCTCTCTCTCTCTCTCCCCCACCCCCTGTCTGTGTCTCTCTCTCCCTCTCTGTGTCCATCTGAATCTCTCTCTCTCTCCCCCACCCCCTGTCTGTGTCTCTCTCTCTCCCTCTCTGTGTCTATCTGTCTCTCTCTCTCTCTCCCCCACCCCCTGTCTGTGTCTCTCTCTCCCTCTCTGTGTCCATCTGAATCTCTCTCTCTCTCCCCCCCACCCCCTGTCTGTGTCTCTCTCTCCCTCTCTGTGTCCATCTGAATCTCTCTCTCTCTCCCCCACCCCCTGTCTGTGTCTCTCTCTCTCTCTCTCCCTGTGTCTATCTGAATCTCTCGCCCCCCACCCCCTGTCTGTGTCTCTCTCTCCCTCTCCCTCTCTCTGTTTCTATCTGTATCTCTCTCTCTCTCCCCCCCACCCCCTGTCTGTGTCTCTCTCTCCCTCTCCCTCTCTCTGTTTCAATCTGTATCTCTCTCTCTCTCCCCCCACCCCCTGTCTGTGTCTCTCTCTCTCTATCCCTCTCTCGGCCTCCCTCTATCCCTCTCTCTCTCTCTTCCCCCACCCCCTGTCTGTGTCTCTCTCTCTCTCTCTCCCTGTGTCTATCTGAATCTCTCTCTCCCCCCCACCCCCTGTCTGTGTCTCTCTCTCCCTCCCGGTGTCAACTGAATCTCTCTCTCTCTCTCGCCCCCCACCCCCGTCCGTGTCTCTCTCTCCATCTCTCTCTCTCTCCCTGTGTCTATCTGAATCTCTCTCTCTCTCTCCCACCCCCACCCCCTGTCTGTGTCTCTCTCTCTCCCTCTCTGTGTCGATCTGTCTCTCTCTCTCCCCCCACCCCCTGTCTGTGTCTCTCTCTCTCCCTCTCTGTGTCGATCTGTCTCTCTCTCTCTCCCCCCCACCCCCTGTCTGTGTCTCTCTCTCTCTCCCTCTCTGTGTCTATCTGTCTCTCTCTCTCTCTCCCCCCACCCCCTGTCTGTGTCTCTCTCTCTCTCCCTCCCTGTGTCTATCTGAATCTCTCTCTCCCCCCACCCCCTGTCTGTCTCTCTCTCTCCATCTCTCTCTCTCTCCCCGTGTCTATCTGAATCTCTCTCTCTCCCCCCCCCACCCCCTGTCTGTGTCTCTCTCTCTCCCTCCCTGTGTCTATCTGAATCTCTCTCTCCCCCCCCCACCCCCTGTCTGTGTCTCTCTCTCTCCCTCTCTGTGTCTATCTGAATCTCTCTCCCCCCCGCCCCCTGTCTGTGTCTCTCTCTCTCCCTCCCTGTGTCTATCTGTCTCTCTCTCTCTCCCCCCCACCCCCTGTCTGTGTCTCTCTCTCCCTCTCTGTGTCTATCTGAATCTCTCTCTCTCTCCCCCACCCCCTGTCTGTGTCTCTCTCTCTCCCTCTCTGTGTCTATCTGTCTCTCTCTCTCTCTCTCCCCCACCCCCTGTCTGTGTCTCTCTCTCCCTCTCTGTGTCCATCTGAATCTCTCTCTCTCTCCCCCACCCCCTGTCTGTGTCTCTCTCTCTCCCTCTGTGTCTATCTGTCTCTCTCTCTCTCTCTCTCCCCACCCCCTGTCTGTGTCTCTCTCTCCCTCTCTGTGTCCATCTGAATCTCTCTCTCTCTCCCCCACCCCCTGTCTGTGTCTCTCTCTCTCCCTCTCTGTGTCTATCTGTCTCTCTCTCTCTCTCCCCCACCCCCTGTCTGTGTCTCTCTCTCCCTCTCTGTGTCCATCTGAATCTCTCTCTCTCTCCCCCACCCCCTGTCTGTGTCTCTCTCTCTCTCTCTCCCTGTGTCTATCTGAATCTCTCGCCCCCCACCCTCTGTCTGTGTCTCTCTCTCCCTCTCCCTCTCTCTGT
>NW_027310194.1:138528-160258 GCF_047496795.1 Chiloscyllium punctatum | reverse complement strand
GGGGGCTGGTGTGTGGGGGACAGGGGGACAGCGATGCTGGGGGCTGGTGTGTGGAGACAGGGGGACAGCGATGCTGGGGGCTGGTGTGTGGGGACAGGGGGACAGCGATGCTAGGGGCTGGTGTGTGGGGACAGGGGGACAGCGATGCTGGGGGCTGGTGTGTGGGGACAGGGGTACAGCGATGCTGGGAGCTGGTGTGTGGGGACAGGGGGACAGCGATGCTGGGGGCTGGTGTGAGGGGACAGGGGGACAGCGATGCTGGGGGCTGGTGTGAGGGGGACAGAGGGACAGCGATGCTGGGGGCTGGTGTGTGGGGACAGGGGGACTGTGATGCTGGGGGCTGGTGTGTGGGGGAGAGGGGGGACAGCGATGCTGGGAGCTGGTGTGTGGGGACAGGGGGACAGCGATGCTGGGGGCTGGTGTGTGGGGACAGGGGGACTGTGATGCTGGGGGCTGGTGTGTGGGGGAGAGGGGGGACAGCGATGCTGGGAGCTGGTGTGTGGGGACAGGGGGACAGCGATGTTGGGGGCTGGTGTGTGGGGACAGTGGGACAGCGATGCTGGGGGCTGGTGTGTGGGGACAGGGGGACAGCGATGCTGGGGGCTGGTGTGTGGGGACAGGGGGACAGCGATGCTGGGGGCTGGTGTGTGGGGACAGTGGGACAGCGATGCTGGGAGCTGGTGTGTGGGGACAGGGGGACAGCGATGCTGGGAGCTGGTGTGTGGGGATGTGGGACAGCGATGCTGGGGGCTGGTGTGTGGGGACAGGGGGACAGCGATGCTGGGGGCTGGTGTGTGGGGACAGGGGGACAGCGATGCTGGGAGCTGGTGTGTGAGGACAGTGGGACAGCGATGCTGGGGGCTGGTGTGTGGGGACAGGGGGACAGCGATGCTGGGGGCTGCTGTGTGGGGACAGGGGGACAGCGATGCTGGGGGCTGGTGTGTGGGGACAGGGGGACAGCGATGCTGGGGGCTGGTGTGAGGGGACAGGGGGACAGCGATGCTGGGGGCTGGTGTGTGGGGACCGGGGGACAGCGATGCTGGGGGCTGGTGTGTGGGGACTGGGGGGACAGCGATGCTGGGAGCTGGTGTGTGGGGACAGTGGGACAGCGATGCTGGGGGCTGGTGTGTGGGGACAGGGGGACAGCGATGCTGGTGTGTGGGGACAGGGGGACAGCGATGCTGGGGGCTGGTGTGTGGGGACTGGGGGGACAGCGATGCTGGGAGCTGGTGTGTGGGGACAGTGGGACAGCGATGCTGGGGGCTGGTGTGTGGGGACAGGGGGACAGCGATGCTGGGGGCTGGTGTGTGGGGACAGGGGTACAGCGATGCTGGGAGCTGGTGTGTGGGGACAGGGGGACAGTGATGCTGGGGGCTGGTGTGTGGGGACTGGGGGGACAGCGATGCTGGGGGCTGGTGTGTGGGGACAGGGGTACAGCGATGCTGGGGGCTGGTGTGTGGGGACAGGGGGATAGCGATGCTGGGGGCTGGTGTGTGGGGACAGGGGGACAGCGATGCTGGGGGCTGGTGTGAGGGGACAGGGGGACAGCGATGCTGGGGGCTGGTGTGTGGGGACAGGGGGACAGCGATGCTGGGAGCTGGTGTGAGGGGACAGGGGGACAGCGATGCTGGGGGCTGGTGTGTGGGGACTGGGGGGACAGCGATGCTGGGGGCTGGTGTGTGGGGACAGGGGTACAGCGATGCTGGGGGCTGGTGTGTGGGGACTGGGGGGACAGCGATGCTGGGGGCTGGTGTGTGGGGACAGGGGGACAGCGATGCTGGGGGCTGGTGTGAGGGGACAGGGGGACAACGATGCTGGGGGCTGGTGTGAGGGGACAGGGGGACAACGATGCTGGGGGCTGGTGTGTGGGGACAGGGGGACAGCGATGCTGGGGGCTGGTGTGTGGGGACAGGGGGACGGCGATGCTGGGGGCTGGTGTGTGGGGACAGTGGGACAGCGATGCTGGGGGCTGGTGTGTGGGGACAGGGGTACAGTGATGCTGGGGGCTGGTGTGTGGGGACTGGGGGGACAGCGATGCTGGGGGCTGCTGTGTGGGGACTGGGGGACTGTGGAACAGCGATGCTGGGGGCTGGTGTGTGGGGACAGGGGACTGTGATGCTGGGAGCTGGTGTGTGGGGACAGGGGTACAGCGATGCTGGGAGCTGCTGTGTGGGGACTGGGGGACTGTGGGACTGTGATGCTGGGGGCTGGTGTGTGGGGACTGTGGGACTGTGATGCTGGGGGCTGGTGTGTGGGGACTGGGGGACTGTGGGACTGTGATGCTGGGGGCTGGTGTGTGGGGACTGGGGGACTGTGGGACTGTGATGCTGGGGGCTGGTGTGTGGGACAGGGGGACAGCGATGCTGGGGGCTGGTGTGTGGGACAGGGGGACAGCGATGATGGGGGCTGGTGTGTGGGACAGGGGGACAGCGATGCTGGGAGCTGGTGTGTGGGGGAGAGGGGGACAGCGGTGCTGGGAGCTGGTGTGTGAGGGACAGGGGGACAGCGACGCTGGGGGCTGGTGTGTGGGGGAGAGGGGGACAGCGATGCTGGGGGCTGGTGTGTGGGGGAGAGGGGGACAGTGATGCTGGGGGCTGGTGTGTGGGGGACAGGGGGACTGTGATGCTGGGGGCTGGTGTGTGGGCCCGGTGCTGCGATGCTGGGAGCTGGTGTGTGGGGGAGAGGGGGACAGCGGTGCTGGGAGCTGGTGTGTGGGGGACAGGGGGACTGTGATGCTGGGGGCTGGTATGTGGGGACAGGGGGATAGCGATGCTGGGGGCTGGTGTGTGGGGACAGGGGGACAGCGATGCTGGGGGCTGGTGTGAGGGGACAGGGGGACAGCGATGCTGGGGGCTGGTGTGTGGGGACAGGGGGACAGCGATGCTGGGAGCTGGTGTGTGGGGACAGTGGGACAGCGATGCTGGGGGCTGGTGTGTGGGGACTGGGGGACTGTGATGCTGGGGGCTGGTGTGTGGGGACTGGGGGACTGTGATGCTGGGGGCTGGTGTGTGGGGACAGGGGGACAGCGATGCTGGGGGCTGGTGTGTGGGGACAGTGGGACAGCGATGCTGGGGGCTGGTGTGTGGGGACAGTGGGACAGCGATGCTGGGGGCTGGTGTGTGGGGACAGTGGGACAGCGATGCTGGGAGCTGGTGTGTGGGGACAGGGGGACAGCGATGCTGGGGGCTGGTGTGTGGGGACAGTGGGACAGCGATGCTGGGGGCTGGTGTGTGGGGACAGTGGGACAGCGATGCTGGGAGCTGGTGTGTGGGGACAGTGGGACAGCGATGCTGGGAGCTGGTGTGTGGGGACAGCGATGCTGGGAGCTGGTGTGTGGGGACAGTGGCACAGCGATGCTGGGAGCTGGTGTGTGGGGACAGGGGGACAGCGATGCTGGGGGCTGGTGTGTGGGCCCGGAGACAGCGATGCTGGGAGCTGGTGTGTGGGCCCGGAGACAGCGATGCTGGGAGCTGGTGTGTGGGGACAGCGATGCTGGGGGCTGGTGTCGTGGGGGACAGGGGGACTGTGATGCTGGGGGCTGGTGTGTGGGCCCGGTGCTGCGATGCTGGGAGCTGGTGTGTGGGGACAGTGGGACAGCGATGCTGGGAGCTGGTGTGTGGGGGACAGGGGGACTGTGATGCTGGGGGCTGGTGTGTGGGCCCGGGGACAGCGATGCTGGGGGCTGGTGTGTGGGGACTGGGGGACTGTGATGCTGGGAGCTGGTGTGTGGGGACAGTGGGACAGCGATGCTGGGGGCTGGTGTGTGGGGACTGGGGGACTGTGATGCTGGGGGCTGGTGTGTGGGGACAGGGGGACAGCGATGCTGGGGGCTGGTGTGTGGGGGACAGGGGACAGCGATGCTGGGAGCTGGTGTGTGGGGACAGGGGGACAGCGATGCTGGGGGCTGGTGTGTGGGGACAGTGGCACAGCGATGCTGGGAGCTGGTGTGTGGGGACAGCGATGCTGGGGGCTGGTGTGTGGGGACAGCGATGCTGGGAGCTGGTGTGTGGGGACAGCGATGCTGGGGGCTGGTGTGTGGGGACAGCGATGCTGGGGGCTGGTGTGTGGGGACAGTGGGACAGCGATGCTGGGGGCTGGTGTGTGGGGACAGGGGGACAGCGATGCTGGGAGCTGGTGTGTGGGGACAGGGGGACAGCAATGCTGGGGGCTGGTGTGTGGGGACAGCGATGCTGGGAGCTGGTGTGTGGGGACAGCGATGCTGGGAGCTGGTGTGTGAGGATACGGGGACAGCGATGCTGGGGGCTGGTGTGTGGGGAACTGGGGGCTGGTGTGTGGGGGACAGGGGGACTGCGACGCTGGGGGCTGGTGTGTGGGGGATGGGGGGACAGCGATGCTGGGGGCTGGTGTGTGGGGAACAGGGGGACTGCGACGCTGGGGGCTGGTGTGTGGGGGACAGGGGGACAGCGATGTTAGGGGCTGGTATGTGGGGGACAGTGGGACAGCGATGCTGGGGGCTGGTGTGTGGGGAACAGGGGGACTGTGATGCTGGGGGCTGGTGTGTGGGGAACAGGGGGACTGTGATGCTGGGAGCTGGTGTGTGGGGACAGGGGGACTGTGATGCTGGGGGCTGGTGTGTGGGGACAGGGGGACTGTGATGCTGGGAGCTGGTGTGTGGATGGCCCCTGGTTTATCATTTTGTGATTTGCTTCATGCACTGATTCTCGGGAGTTTTTTCTGATAATTCTTCCAGATTGCAGGTTAAAGATGATGTGGATATTAAGGAATACAACAGACTGATCCTGATCAAACAGGTGAAAATGACAGCATATGCTGGTGATCTGAGTCATAATGATTGCTCCTGGAAAAGCACAGCAGGTCAGGCAGCATCTGAGGAGCAGGAGAGTCGACGTTTCGACTGTGTTGTCATTCTGAGGAAGGGCTTTTACCTGAAACATAGACCCTCCTGCTCCTCAGATGCTGCCTGACCTGCTGTGCTTTTCCAGCACCAGCCTTTTTGACTCTGATCCCAATCAAATGCTGTTCCTCTATATCGTGCCTGATGTTCAGCTGCTCTCAGTGGGTGTGACTGTCTCTCACCGAATGTTCTCCTGCTTTACCCTCAGGGGCACACCCCCCTGGACAGCCTACACGAGTGGAGGCAGACATACGGCACACACCTTGACCAGGACACCAAGCAGCAGTGTAAACACATCGAGAAACTGCTGGTGAGCAGCTCTGCCAGAGGTGAGCCAGAAATCCCAGCACATTGCTGGTGAAAGGAGCCTGCAATTACAATGTGAGGAAGACCATTCCCTCCGGGCAGCTCAGGATCCAGCCCAGGATGGTCTGTGTGTGCTTATCTCACACTGCACCTTAATCTGCCTCTACTCAATTCACAGTGAAACACACACGGACTGGTCATCTTGCCCACATTCTCGCTCTGTCTGGCGAAGACCTTTCTTCTGAACTCCCAGTTGGATTTCCTGACGGCAATTTATGGATGGATCGCCTCGAATTTGGCTCCTTCCCACAAGTCGAAACACGCTCTGTATACACTCAGTGGGGACAGTGTAGAGGGAGCTTTACTCTGAATCTAAACTCATGCAGTCCCTGTCCTGGGAGGGTTTGGTGGGGGACAGTGTAGAGGGAGCTTTACTCTGTATCTAAACCTATGCGGTCCCTGTCCTGGGAGGGTTTGGTGGGGGACAGTGTAGAGGGAGCTTTACTCTGTATGTAACCCTGTGCTGTCCCTGTCCTGGGAGGGTTTGATGGGGGGAACATTGTAGAGGGAGCTTTACTCTGTATCTAACCCCGTGCTGTCCCTGTCCTGGGAGAGTTTGATGGGGGACAGTGTAGAGGAGGCTTTACTCTGTATCCAATGCTGTACTGTCCCTGAAATGGGAGGGTTTGATGGGGACAGTGTAGAGGGAGCTTTACTCTATCTAACCCCGTACTGTCCCTGTTCTGGGAGTGTTTGGTAGGGACAGTGTAGAGGGAGCTGTATGTTCAGTTTATAAGTGCAGAAAGTGCTGTCCTTTGTATCAAACCCCACGCTGTCGCTGTCCTGGGAACACTTGGTGCTGGTCAGTGCAGAGGGAGCTTTACTATCAATTTAAAAGAGTAGAGGTAGCTTTATTCTGTCCGTCACCGTGCAGTGTCCTGGGAGGGTTTAGGCTCAGTGTAAAAGAGCTTTACTTTCCATTTGAGAGAGTAGAGGTAGTTTTACTTTCCCCCTACTCTGGGAATAGTGAAGAGAGAACTTTACTCACAGTTTGAAAGAGTAAAGAATGTTCTAATTTTCTCTACTAACAATTGGTTTTACAATCGTTAGAATTTGCTTTCCTTTGTACCTTTTAGTGAAATATCGTTATTATATTTATTTCCTCTTGACAGATTCGCAGCCTGTTCAAGTCCTTCAAGAGAGTGAACTATTTGACTCTGAAAGTTCACAGCCACAGGAGACGATCAGAGGGTGTGTTACTGCCTCTGCGTCCACTCCTCCTGAGGAACAAGAGAGAGGCTTTCGGCACAAGGACACGGGAGGTCAATGCCGCAGCAGGCTGGATTCGAACACAGCTTCCGTGACCCAGAGCAGTCTGCTGCGTGCTCGATTACACAGCGCCAATGGTACATCTGATGGCCCTGGGAAACCCCCAGGGTCCGCTACCCAGATGACCACTCGCAGCCGGCTGGATTGGTCTGCTCTCGGGGAGGAGGGCTCTTCTGATGAGGACGTTCCAGTGGAGCGATGCCAACCAGTGAAGAAACGGCACAGGGCCATGGGTCAGAGGGCTTCCACTGGCCCAGGAAGGACCAAACCCACCAGTGGCTGGACACCAGCTCTGCTCAACAACCCTGGTTCGAGTCAGGAGGAGGCGAGTGAGTGGCATTTGCCCAGGACGGGGCGGGAATGTGATTTCGATGCTCCCAGTGTCGGAGCGTCCACTTACCTGCAGGTTATCCGGAATTTAGGGAGTGCAAAGTCCAGGATTTTATCCCAAACTTTAGCAGCACCGCCCGTTCATCCAGCAGCCACTAGCAGGAAGTCAGCGTTGATCCCGGATAGTGAATACGTGGAGGACAGCTGGCTGGACGATGATCTGGGCAGTAGCCGAGCCAAGAAGAGGCGTCGGGAACAGAGCCAGGCAGGCAGTGTCCCTGAGCAAGAGGAGCCCGGTCTCAGCACTGAAGGAGATCTCTGTCGGAGCTCACAGCTGCCTGCGTGCCGCGAAAGGGCCACTCTGCAGAAGAAACGATCAAAGCAACTGCGCATGACCCAGATAGTGGACAGGGCCGGGCTCAGGAGGACAGGGAACAGCAGCAGCAACATTGAGAGGGATACCTCCCAGGTCACCTGTACAACCAGCGAGCCCACAGCAGCCCCCAGCTCACTGGTAATGGCCGGGACTCTCCGTGTTCACCCTCACACACTAACCAGCCATCAGACAGAGGGACCCATCAGTCCTGTAGGGTCAGGCTGTGGCCCTATAGGGTGTCCCCCCCAGGTCAGGCTGTGGCCCTATAGGGTGTCCCCCCGGGGTCAGACTGCAGCCCTATAGGGTGTCCCCCCTGGGTCAGGCTGTGGCCCTATAGGGTGTCCCCCTGGGGTCAGACTGCAGCCCTATAGAGTGTCCCCCCGGGGTCAGGCTGTGGCCCTATAGAGTGTCCCCCCTGGGTCAGACTGTGGCCCTATAGAGTGTCCCCCCTAGGTCAGACTGCAGCCCTATAGGGTGTCCCCCCGGGTCAGGCTGCCGGCCCTATAGGGTGTCCCCCCTGGGTCAGGCTGTGGCCCTATAGGGTGTCCCCCCTGGGTCAGACTGTGGCCCTATAGGGTGTCCCCCCTAGGTCAGACTGCAGCCCTATAGGGTGTCCCCCCTGGGTCAGACTGTGGCCCTATAGGGTGTCCCCCCTGGGTCAGACTGCAGCCCTATAGGGTGTTCCCCCCGGGTCAGACTGCAGCCCTATAGGGTGTCCCCCCTGTGTCAGGCTGTGGCCCTATAGGGTGTTCCCCCCGGGGTCAGACTGCTGCCCTATAGGGTGTCCCACCCGGGTCAGACTGCGGTCCTATAGGGTGTCCCCCCTGGGTCAGACTGCAGCCCTATAGGGTGTCCCCCCCTGGGTCAGGCTGTGGCCCTATAGGGTGTCCCCCCTGGGTCAGACTGTGGCCCTATAGGGTGTCCCCCCCTGGGTCAGACTGTGGCCCTATAGGGTGTCCCCCCTGGGTCAGACTGCGGCCCTATAGGGTGTCCCCCCGGGTCAGACTGCGGTCCTATAGGGTGTCCCCCCTGGGTCAGACTGCAGCCCTATAGGGTGTCCCCCCCTGGGTCAGGCTGTGGCCCTATAGGGTGTCCCCCCTGGGTCAGACTGTGGCCCTATAGGGTGTCCCCCCTGGGTCAGACTGTGGCCCTATAGGGTGTCCCCCCTGGGTCAGACTGTGGCCCTATAGGGTGTCCCCCCTGGGTCAGGCTGTGGCCCTATAGGGTGTCCCCCCGGGGTCAGACTGCAGCCCTATAGGGTGTCCCCCCTGGGTCAGACTGCTGTCCTATAGGGTGTCCCCCCTGGGTCAGACTGCGGCCCTATAGGGTGTCCCCCCTGGGTCAGACTGTGGCCCTATAGGGTGTCCCCCCGGGGTCAGGCTGCGGCCCTATAGGGTGTTCCCCCCCTGGGTCAGACTGCGGTCCTATAGGGTGCTCCCCCCAGGTCAGACTGCGGTCCTATAGGGTGCTCCCCCCGGGTCAGACTGTGGCCCTATAGGGTGTTCCCCCCCCCCGGGTCAGACTGTGGCCCTATAGGGTGTCCCCCCCTGGGTCAGACTGTGGCCCTATAGGGTGCTCCCCCCAGGTCAGACTGCGGCCCTATAGGGTGTACCCCCTGGGTCAGACTGCGGCCCTATAGGGTGTCCCCCCCTGGGTCAGACTGTGGCCCTATAGGGTGTCCCCCCTGTGTCAGACTGTGGCCCTATAGGGTGTCCCCCCTGGGTCAGGCTGTGGCCCTATAGGGTGTCCCCCCTGGGTCAGGCTGCGGCCCTATAGGGTGCTCCCCCCTGTGTCAGACTGCGGTCCTATAGGGTGTCCCCCCTGGGTCAGGCTGCGGCCCTATAGGGTGCTCCCCCCGGGTCAGACTGCGGCCCTATAGGGTGCTCCCCCCGGGTCAGACTGCGGTCCTATAGGGTGTCCCCCCTGGGTCAGGCTGCGGTCCTATAGGGTGCTCCCCCTGGGTCAGACTGCGGTCCTATAGGGTGCTCCCCCCGGGTCAGACTGCGGCCCTATAGGGTGTACCCCCTGGGTCAGACTGCGGCCCTATAGGGTGTCCCCCCCTGGGTCAGACTGTGGCCCTATAGGGTGTCCCCCCTGTGTCAGACTGTGGCCCTATAGGGTGTCCCCCCTGGGTCAGGCTGTGGCCCTATAGGGTGTCCCCCCTGGGTCAGGCTGCGGCCCTATAGGGTGCTCCCCCCTGTGTCAGACTGCGGTCCTATAGGGTGTCCCCCCTGGGTCAGGCTGCGGCCCTATAGGGTGCTCCCCCCGGGTCAGACTGCGGCCCTATAGGGTGCTCCCCCCGGGTCAGACTGCGGTCCTATAGGGTGTCCCCCCTGGGTCAGGCTGCGGTCCTATAGGGTGCTCCCCCTGGGTCAGACTGCGGTCCTATAGGGTGCTCCCCCCGGGTCAGACTGCGGCCCTATAGGGTGTCCCCCCTGGGTCAGACTGCGGTCCTATAGGGTGTCCCCCCTGGGTCAGGCTGCGGCCCTATAGGGTGCTCCCCCCGGGTCAGACTGCGGCCCTATAGGGTGCTCCCCCTGGGTCAGACTGTGGCCCTATAGGGTGTCCCCCCTGGGTCAGACTGCGGTCCTATACGGTGTCCCCCCTGGGTCAGGCTGCGGTCCTATAGGGTGCTCCCCCTGGGTCAGACTGCGGCCCTATAGGGTGTCCCCCCTGGGTCAGACTGTGGCCCTATAGGGTGTTCCCCCCGGGGTCAGGCTGTGGCCCTATAGGGTGTTCCCCCCTGGGTCAGACTGCGGTCCTATAGGGTGCTCCCCCCAGGTCAGACTGCGGTCCTATAGGGTGTTCCCCCCGGGTCAGACTGTGGCCCTATAGGGTGTCCCCCCCCCCCGGGTCAGACTGTGGCCCTATAGGGTGTCCCCCCCGGGTTAGACTGTGGCCCTATAGGGTGCTCCCCCCAGGTCAGACTGCGGCCCTATAGGGTGTACCCCCTGGGTCAGACTGTGGCCCTATAGGGTGTCCCCCCCTGGGTCAGACTGTGGCCCTATAGGGTGTCCCCCCTGTGTCAGACTGTGGCCCTATAGGGTGTCCCCCCTGGGTCAGGCTGTGGCCCTATAGGGTGTCCCCCCTGGGTCAGGCTGTGGCCCTATAGGGTGTCCCCCCTGGGTCAGGCTGCGGCCCTATAGGGTGCTCCCCCCTGTGTCAGACTGCGGTCCTATAGGGTGTCCCCCCCGGGTCAGGCTGCGGCCCTATAGGGTGCTCCCCCCGGGTCAGACTGCGGCCCTATAGGGTGCTCCCCCTGGGTCAGACTGCGGTCCTATAGGGTGTCCCCCCTGGGTCAGGCTGCGGTCCTATAGGGTGCTCCCCCTGGGTCAGACTGCGGTCCTATAGGGTGCTCCCCCCGGGTCAGACTGCGGCCCTATAGGGTGTCCCCCCGGGTCAGACTGCGGTCCTATAGGGTGTCCCCCCTGGGTCAGGCTGCGGCCCTATAGGGTGCTCCCCCCGGGTCAGACTGCGGCCCTATAGGGTGCTCCCCCTGGGTCAGACTGTGGCCCTAAAGGGTGTCCCCCCTGGGTCAGACTGCGGTCCTATACGGTGTCCCCCCTGGGTCAGGCTGCGGTCCTATAGGGTGCTCCCCCTGGGTCAGACTGCGGTCCTATAGGGTGCTCCCCCCGGGTCAGACTGCGGCCCTATAGGGTGCTCCCCCTGGGTCAGGCTGCGGCCCTATTGGGTGCTCCCCCCGGGTCAGACTGCGGCCCTATAGGGTGTCCCCCCTGGGTCAGACTGCGGTCCTATAGGGTGTCCCCCCTGGGTCAGGCTGCGGTCCTATAGGGTGCTCCCCCTGGGTCAGACTGCGGTCCTATAGGGTGCTCCCCCCGGGTCAGGCTGCGGCCCTATAGGGTGCTCCCCCTGGGTCAGGCTGTGGCCCTATAGGGTGCTCCCCCAGGTCAGGCTGTGGCCCTATAGGGTGTCCCCCCTGGGTCAGACTGCAGCCCTATAGGGTGTCCCCCCTGGGTCAGACTGCGGTCCTATAGGGTGTTCCCCCCTGGGTCAGGCTGTGGCCCTATAGGGTGTCCCCCCTGGGTCAGACTGCAGCCCTATAGGGTGTCCCCCCTGGGTCAGACTGGGGTCCTATAGGGTGTTCCCCCCTGGGTCAGTCTGTGGCCCTATAGGGTGTTCCCCCTGGGTCAGACTGCAGCCCTATAGGGTGTCCCCCCTGGGTCAGACTGCGGTCCTATAGGGTGTTCCCCCCTGGGTCAGACTGCGGTCCCATAGGGTGTTCCCCCCTGGGTCAGACTGCGGTCCCATAGGGTGTTCCCCCTGGGTCAGACTGCGGTCCTATAGGGTGTTCCCCCTGGGTCAGACTGCAGCCCTATAGGGTGTCCCCCCTGGGTCAGACTGCGGTCCTATAGGGTGTTCCCCCCTGGGTCAGACTGCGGTCCCATCGGGTGTTCCCCCTGGGTCAGACTGCGGTCCTATAGGGTGTTCCCCCTGGGTCACATGGTGACAGACCCCTGCCCCCATGTCTCGGTGTTGAGTGCTCAGTAATCTATCGATCCTGCTCTCTCTCTCTCTCTCTCTCTGTCCAGGTTTCACCTCATCAGTTTGTGCCTGTTGCCCCAGCAGCTCCTCCATCGATCAGAGTAAGGGTCAGAGTTCAAGATCATGTCTTCCTGATTCCAATAGCACACAGGTACGTTTGAGGCTGGATAGTGAGGGGGAAGGGAGCTGGAGGGTGCCGTCGGTGGGCGGCACGGTGGCACAGTGGTTAGCACTGCTGCCTCTCAGACCCGGGTTCAATTCCCACCTCAGTCGACTGACTGTGTGGATTTGCACATTCTCCCCGTGTCTGCGTGGGTTTCCTCCGGGTGCTTCAGTTTCCTCCCACAATCCAAAAATGTGCAGGTTAGGGTGGATTGGCCATGCTAAATTGCCCGTAGTGTTAGGTGAGGGGGTAAAACGTAGGAATATGGGTCTTGGTAGTATACGTTTCGGTGGGTTGGTGTGGACTTGGGCCGAAGGGCCTGTTTCCACACTGTAAGTAATCTAATCTAATCTAATCTAAATACCAATGACCAACTGAGTTTGATAACCTGATGCCTCTTGAATGATCAGCACCTATGAATCTGGTGAAAACTTCCAATTCTGGGAAGCAGAGGACAATTCTGGGAATTAATCTGGAGAATATTTTGTTAACTCATGGAATGTTATTGTTGTTGGTTGGGCCAGCCTTTATTCCTGGGAGTAAAGATCCCCAATGATCCGTCCTGGTCCATCCACACCGACACTACAACAAAAAAGCACACCACTACCTCGCCTTCCTCATGAGGCTAAGGAAACTGGGAGTGTCCACAAAGGCTCTTACCAATTTATATCGATGCACCACAGAAAGCAACCTCTCCGGATGGATCACAGCTTGGTACAGCAACTGCTCTGCCCAGGAGATTACAGAGAGGTGTGAACCCAGGCCAGTCCGTCAGGATAACCAGCCTTCCATCCATCGACTCCGTCTACACTTCCCACTGCCTCGAGAAAGCAGCCATCATCATCACAGACCCCTCCCAGCCCGGTTAGACTCTCTTGCCCCCCCCCTTCCACAGGACAGAAGATACAAACGTTTGAGAACATGTACCAATAGACTTAAGAACAGCTTTTTTCCTCACTGTTATCAGACTTATGAACAAACCTCTCGTATATTAGAGTTGATCTTTCTCTGCACCTTCTCTGTAGCTGTAACACTATATTCTGTATTCTGTTCCATTACCCTGATGTATTTATGTGAGGTATGATTTGTCTGGTTAGCACAGAAAACAATACTTTTCACTGTAACTCGGTACATGTGACAATAAGAAATCCAATCATTGCCTGTCCCTAGTTGTGTTTTAGAGGGTGAGCTCCTGTCCATTTGAACTGGTCAATCCTTTGTGAAACCCCTTTCAAATACTAAAGTCCCCTGCCCAGTGATCCCTCAGCTCCTTACTGATGCAGAATCCCAGCCTGTTGAGTCTTTCTCGACAATGATCACCCTCTCTGTTCGGCTGTCGTTCTCGTAAACCCTGCTCTGGATATGGAGACCTGAACTGTGGGCAGCTCTCCCCAGACTTATTTCATTCTTCCATCACACACACAAGGGCCATCCCTGACCGTCCTTAAACAGAGGGCCCTGTTTCACAGGACAGGATTTGAAAAGCACAGCCAGTCAGGCAGCATCCGAGGAGCAGCAGAGTTGATGGTTTGAGCCCAAGCCCTTCGTCAGGAATGTATTTCAGAGGGTATATGTGAGTCACCCACGTTCTGGAGTCCGGTGTAGGCCTGACCAGGTGAGGATGGCAGAATTCCTTCCTGGAAGGACTTTGTGAAGCAGAGGGGTTTTCGAGGATAATCAGTGATACTTTCACAATCACTTATTGCTTTCAATTCCCCAAGAGTGATAGTATCTCGTCTTCGGCTCAGGTACCTTGCAGCCTTCAGGTTAATCATTTGAGAGCATGCCATACCATTTACCCACTTACTTGTCTTGAGGTGGGCTCCTTCTGGAGAATTGCTGGAGAATCTCAGCAAGTCTGGCAGCATCTGTGGAGAAAGAAAAACAGAGTTAATATCCAGTGACCCTCCTCCAGAACCCATGAAGAAAGGTCACTGGACCAGAAACATTAGCTTTGCTATCTCTCCACGGACACTGCCAGACCTGCTGAGGTTCTCCAGCAGTTTCTGTATTTTGTTGCAGATTTCCAGCATCCACAGTTGTTTTGTTTAATGTTCTGGGGACAAATGCCACCATGGTAGCTGGTGGGATAGCCAATCAATTCATCAATGTGGAATTAATGATTTGGATGAGGGAACCGGGGGCATTCTAGCGAAGTTTGCCGATGATACGAAGTTAGGTGGACAGGCAGGTAGTACTGAGGAAGTGGGGAGGCTACAGAAGGATCTAGACAGGTTGGGAGAGTGGTCCAGGAAATGGCTGATGGAATTTAACGTGAGCAAGTGCGAGGTCTTGCACTTTGGCAAAAAGAATATAGGAATGGCCTACTTTCTAAATGGTGAGAAACTTAATAAAGCCAAAGCACAAAGGGATCTGGGAGTGCTAGTCGAGGATTCTCTAAAGGTAAACATGCAGGTTGAGTCTGTGATTAAGAAAGCGAATGCAATGTTGTCTCTTATCTCAAGAGGGTTGGAATATAAAAGCAGAGATGTACTACTAAGACTTTATAAAGCTCTGGTTAGGCCCCATTTGGAGTACTGTGTCCAGTTTTGGTCCCCACACCTCAGGAAGGACATACTGGCACTGGAACGTGTACAGCGGAGATTCACACGGATGATCCCTGGAATGACAGGTCTAGCATATGAGGAACGGCTGAGGATACTGGGATTGTATTCGTTGGAGTTTAGAAGATTAAGGGGAGATCTAATAGAGACGTACAAAATAATACATGGCTTTGAAAAGGTGGATGCTAGAAAATTGTTTCTGTTAGGCGAGGAGACTAGGACCCGTGGACACAGCCTGAGAATTAGAGGGGGTAAATTCAGAACAGAAATGTGGAGACATTTCTTCAGCCAGAGAGTGGTGGGCCTGTGGAATTCATTGCCACGGAGTGCAGTGGAAGCCGGGACGCTAAATGTCTTCAAGGCCGAGATTGATAGGTTCTTGTTGTCTAGAGGAATTAAGGGCTACGGGGAGAACGCTGGCAAGTGGAGCTGAAATGCGCATCAGCCATGATTGAATGGCGGAGTGGACTTGATGGGCCGAATGGCCTTCCTTCCACTCCTATGTCTTATGTCTTATGGTCTAATTGAAGCACGCGAAGCAGAATACTGAATCTCAGCACAGTTCCAGTTGTGAGTTTAACCTGTCTTTCCTCGGCCTACAGTGACACTGAAGTACGGACTGTGTCTTGGTTGGCAGAACAGGCCACTCAGCGACATTACCAGATGTGTGGGCTGCGGCCCAGACTCACCCTGAAGAAGGAAGGGGCACTCCTCGCTCCACAGGACCCCATCATCCACGTTCTACAAAGCAATGAGGAGGTAAGACCGGTCTCAACACGGGCTTAGATACAGAGTAAAGCTCCCTCTACACTGTCCCCATCAAACACTCCCAGGACAGGGACAGCACAGGATTAGATACAGAGTAAAGCTCCTTCTACACCATGTCCCTTATCAAATACTCCCAGGACAGGGTTAGATACAGAGTACATAGAACATAGAACAATACAGCACAGAACAGGCCCTTCAGCCCACGATGTTGTGCCGAACATTTGTCCGAGCTTAAGCACCCATCCATGTACCTATCCAATTGCCGCTTAAAGGTCACCAATGATTCTGACTCTGCCACTCCCACAGGCAGCGCATTCCATGCCCCCACCACTCTCTGGGTAAAGAACCCACCCCTGACATCTCCCCTATACCTTCCACCCTTCACCTTAAATTTATGTCCCCTTGTAACACTCTGTCGTACCCGGGGAAAAAGTCTCTGACTGTCTACTCTATCTATTCCTCTGATCATCTTATAAACCTCTATCAAGTCACCCCTCATCCTTCGCCGTTCCAACGAGAAAAGGCCTAGCACTCTCAACCTATCCTCGTACGACCTATTCTCCATTCCAGGCAACATCCTGGTAAATCTCCTCTGCACCCTCTCCAAAGCTTCCACATCTTTCCTAAAATGAGGTGACCAGAACTGCACACAGTACTCCAAATGTGGCCTAACCAAAGTCCTGTACAGCTGCAACATCACTTCACAACTCTTGAATTCAATCCCTCTGCTAATGAACGCTAATACACCATAGGCCTTCTTACAAGCTCTATCCACCTGAGTGGCAACTTTCAAAGATCTATGAACATAGACCCCAAGATCCCTCTGCTCCTCCACCTTACTAAGAACCCTACCATTAACCCTGTATTCCGCATTCTTATTTGTCCTTCCAAAATGGACAACCTCACACTTGACAGGGTTGAACTCCATCTGCCACTCCTCAGCCCAGCTCTGCATCATATCTAAGACCCTTTGCAGCCGACAACAGCCCTCCTCACTATCCACAACTCCACCAATCTTCGTATCATCTGCAAATTGACTGACCCACCCTTCGACTCCCTCTTCCAAGTCATTAATAAAAATTACAAACAGCAGAGGACCCACAACTGATCCCTGTGGAACTCCACTTGTAACTGGGCTCAATGCTGAATATTTACCATCTACCACCACTCTCTGACTTCGACCGGTTAGCCAGTTTTCTATCCAACTGGCCAAATTTCCCACTATCCCATGCCTCCTGACTTTCCGCATAAGCCTACCATGGGGAACCTTATCAAATGCCTTACTAAAATCCATGTACACTACAACCACTGCTCTACCCTCATCCACATGCTTGGTCACCTCCTCAAAGAATTCAGTAAGACTTGTAAGGCAAGACCTACCCCTCACAAATCCGTGCTGGCTGTCCCTAATCAAGCAGTGTCTCTCCAGATACTCGTAAATCCTATCCCTCAGTACCCTTTCCATTACTTTGCCTACCACAGAAGTAAGACTAAGTGGCCTGTAATTCCCGGGGTTATCCCTATTCCCTTTTTTGAACAGGGGCACAACATTCGCCACTCTCCAGTCGCCTGGCACCATCCCCATTGACAGTGAGACGAAAAAATCATTGCCAACGGCTCTGCAATTTCCTCTCTTGCTTCCCACATAATCCTAGGATATATCCCATCAGGCCCAGGGAACTCGTCTATCCTCAAGTTTTTCAAAATGCCCAACACATCTTCCTTCCTAACAAGAAAGGGATTAGGTGAGCTAAGAGAGGGCATGAAAAATCTTTGGCGGGTAGGATCAAGGATAACCCCAAGGCATTTTATGCGTATGTGAGAAACATGAGAATGACGAGAACGAGGGTAGGTCCGATCAAGGACAGTAATGGGAGACTGTGTATTGAGTCGGAAGAGATAGGAGAGGTCTTGAATGAGTGCTTTTCTTCAGTATTTACAAATGAGATGGACCGTATTGTTGAAGAGGAGAGTATGAAACGGACTCTAGCTTACCAGTCCGTTTCATACTCTCCTCTTCAACAATACTCTCCTCGTTCTCGTCATTCTCATGTTTCTCATTGTTCTTCAGCTCCCTCCTGGCTATCCTGTATCCCTCCACTGCTCTGTCTGAACCCTGTTTCCTCAACCTTATGTAAGCCTCCTTCTTCCTCTTTACTAGACATTCAACTTCCCTCGTCAACCAAGGCTCCCTCACACGACCATCTCTTTCCTGCCTGATAGGTACATACATATCAAGGACACGTCGTATCTGCTCCTTGAGAAAGTTCCACATTTCCACGACATCCTTCCCTGACAGCCTGTGCTCCCAATTTATGCTCCTCAGATCCTGTCTTGCAGCATCGTATTTACCCTTCCCCCAATTGTAAAACCTACCCTGTTGCCGCAACTATCTCTCTCCATAACCAAGGTGAAAGTCACAGAATTGTGGTTGCCATCACCAAAATGTTCACCCACTAACAAGCCCACCACTTGTCCCGGTTCGTTACCAAGTACCAAATCCAATATGGCCTCCCCTCTGGTCAGACAATCTACATACTGCGTTAGAAAAGCTTCCTGGACACACTGCACAAACACCGCCCCATCCAATCTACTTGATCTAAAGAGCTTCCAATCAATATTTGGGAAGTTGAAGTCGCCCATGACTACGACCCTGTGGCTTCTGCACCTTTCCAAAATCGGTTTCCCAATCTGTTTCTCCACATCTCTGCTGCTATTGGGGGGCCTATAGTAAACACCCAACAAGGTGACTGCACCTTTCCTATTTCTGTCTTCAGCCCATACTACCTCCAAAGGCAGATCCCCCTCAAACTTCCTTTCTGCAGCTGTTATACCATTTCTAATTAGCAATGCCACCCCCGCCCCCTCCTTTTTTACCACCCTCCCTAATCTTACTGAAACATCTGTAACCAGGAACCTCCAACAGCCATTCCTGTCCCTCTTCTAGCCTTGTTTCAGTGATGGCCACAACATCGTAGTCCCAGGTACCGATCCACGCCTTAAGTTCACCCACCTTATTTCTGATACTCCTTGCGTTGAAGTATACACACTTGAGCCCATCTCTGTGTCCGCAAGTAGTCCCTGTCAGTGCTACCTTCTCCACAGCCTGCCTACATTCTTGGGCATCCTGACACACAGCTAGCTTACTTTCTGGACTACAAGCCTGGATCCCATCCCCCTGCCAAAGTAAAGCTCCTTATACACTGTCCCCCATCAAACACTCCCAGGACAGGGACAGCACGGGGTTAGATACAGAGTCAAGCTCCCTCTACACTGTCCCCCGATCAAACACTCCCAGGACAGGGACAGCACGGGGTTAGATACAGAGTCAAACTCCCTCTACACTGTCCCCCCATCACACACCCCCAGGACAGGGACAGCACGGGGTTAGATACAGAGTCAAGCTCCCTCTACACTGTCCCCCCATCACATACCCCCAGGACAGGGACAGCACGGGGTTAGATACAGAGTCAAGCTCCTTATACACTGTCCCCCATCACATACCCCCAGGACAGGGACCGCACGGGGTTAGATACAGAGTCAAGCTCTCTCTGTCCTGAGGTTAGTCTGGGTGAAAGCTGACTGACTGCTCCTGTCGGGTCCTGTTGCCTCACAGCACTCTGCATTGTGTGACACTGAGTGGGAACTGATCATGGATTGGAAATCTCACCCTTGCTACCATTTCTATCTCTCAGGTTCTGGCTGAGGTCGTGTCCTGGGACCTGCCTCCACTCTCTGAGCGATACAAGAGGGCCTGTGACAGTCTGTCATTGGGTAAGGGGAGAGATCTTAAAAGGCTGACTGCTCTCATTTACTGATGAGCGCCCAGTGCTCTGTGTATCCCTCTCTCTCCCCCACCACCCCTTCCCCCCTCTCTCTCTGTGTATCCCTCCCGTTCTCTCTTACCCCATCCCCCCGCTCTCTGTGTATCCCTTCTATCCCGTCCCCCTGTCTCTGTGTATCCCTCTGTCTCCCTCCCACCCTGTCCCCCTCTCTCTGTGTATCCCTCCCTCTCCCTCCCACCCCATCCCCCTCTCTCTGTGTATCCTTCCCTCTCCCTCCCACCCCATCCCCCTCTCTCTCTGTATCCCTCCCTCTCCCTCCCACCCCATCCCCCTCTCACTGTGTATCCCTCCCTCTCCCTCTTACCCCTTCCCCCCCCCCCCTCTCTCTTTCCCACCCCCTCTATCTTCAAACCAGCCCCCCTTTGGTCTCCTTTCCTGAGCCGCTCCATGTCTGGTGTATGTGATTGAATATTGCTGTGAGGTTCTTTGTGATGGTTTCCCTGTTCTCCTTGTCACGGGGTTGTGTTGGTATTGTTTCTGAGCTGGTTCCCAGTTGTTGCTGATCTGGATATTCCTGTTTCTCTTTCTCTAGCTGTTAACGGTCTGGTGTTAAGGGTGTGTGAGACCCAGGGGAGCGGGACCTGTTTCCAGCTGTCCAGCCTGTCGCTGAGCAAGGAGCACCTGAGTCCCATCCTGAGGGCCCTGAAACTGCAGACCCCCACCCACCAGCTGTGCCTGTCTGCCAATCGCCTGGGTGACGATACCATGGGGGAGCTGCTGGCCTGCCTGGTAACCATGCCCAACCTGAGGGTGCTGGACCTCTCCTCCAATCAGATCACACACCAAGGCCTGAGCACGCTCTGTCAGGCCAGCAGCCTATCCAGGGACACCCCTTTCCAAGTGAGTTCCATCTGCTCAGTCAGTGCAGGCTGTGCAAGTACATTTCACCTGGAAGACTCCAGCCTGTCTCATTGAAAGGGAAATCTGTGACGATTCTAGCAACAGGGGCAAAGTGTGGAAGCTTGACACCGAATCACAGTCAAACAGGCCATTCAGCCCCACTGCTATGTGCTAGTGTCCATACTCTACACCAATTACTAATTACCACTCCCCGACCTACTGCCTGTTAATTCACTGAGGAGACAGTGAGGGCTGCAGGTGCTGGAGATCAGAGTTGAGAATGTGGTGCTGGAAAAGCACAGCGGGGCAGGAGGATCGATGTTTTGGACCAGAGCCCTCCTGATGAGGTTCTCCAGCCCGAAACGTCAAGTCTCCTGCTCCTCGGATGCTGCCTGACCAGCACCACACTCTCGACTCTGTGAATTCACTGACCCGGGTCAACGTTCTGGGGAACAAAAAAAACAGCAGTTGTTGGAAAAGCACAGCAGGAGTGGCAGCATCGGTGGCAGGGTCACTGCACCCGAAACATTAACTCTGATTTCTCTCCACAGATGCTGCCAGACCTGATGAGCTTTTCCAGCAACTTCTGCTTTTGTTTCTGATTTCCAGCATCCGCAGATCTTTCTGTTTTTATTTCATGTTGTGGGGGCGTAGGTTTGAATCCCATAAAAGGCTGACATAAAAATCCTGATTGTGCCTGTTGTCAGTTGGTGTAATGATCTCGCTGGTTCACCAGGTGCTGTTTAAAGTGGCTTGTGTGGGACTGCAGATCCACAGGGACGTGGCTGACTCCTAGGCTGGGCAATAAATACTGGCCTCGCCAGTGACACTTCCATCCCATCGGCAAATTAAAAAGAAACTTCTCTATGTGATGCATCAGTATTTCACAGAGTTGCACGTGCTCTCCACTCTCTGTGTGTAAAGAAATCCCTCCTCCATTCTCTACCTGTCAGTGGTGATACCTTGTTCTGGACTGAATGGAAGTCATTTCTCTACCTGTCCTCTGTGCAACCTGATAGAGCGCTGCAGGGTGGTTGCTGCTGTCACCTGCTCTGTTTGTAAACCTGCAGAAGATCTATCTATCCTCTTTAGACAGGGTGGATAGAGACCAGCCTTTTCCCAGGGTGAGGGATTCCCACTCACAAGGTGAAAGGTGAAGAGTTTAAGGGGGATACACGCGGCAAGTAGTTCACACAGAGGGTGGTGGGCATCTGGAACACGTTGCCAGTCGAGGTGGGAGAGGCAGGCACGGTAGATTCATTTAAGATGTGTCTGGAGAGATGCCTGAGTAGGTGGGGAGCAGAGGGATACAGATGCTTAGGGATTGGGCGACAGGTTTAGACAGTGGACTTGGATCAGCTCAGGCCTGGAGGGCCGAAGGGCCAGCTCCTGGGCTGTAAATTTTCTTTGTTCTTTGTTCTCTGAGGGTGTGAGGGTATTGGAGAGGCTGCCACAAAAGACTCACAATTGTGACCCACTGATGAGGAGCTCCAGGGACACAGACTGGAGAAGTTGGGAATGTGTTCCGTGGAGGAAATGGCGGTTGAGAAGAGATTTCAGAGAGGTCTTCCAATCACGAGGGTCTGGACAATAGACAGGGAGAAACAAAAACAGAAATTGCTGGAAAAACTCAGAAGTGTCACTGAACTGAAACATTAACTCTGCTTTTTCTCCATAGATACCGGCCAGACCTGCTGAGTTTCTCCAGCAATTCCTGTTTTTGTTTCTAATTTCCAGTATTGGCAGTTCTATGTTTTATTTCAGTATAAACAGGGAGAAACTCGAGCAGCTGTGATCGTACTGAAGGGCGGAGCAGGCTCGAAGGGCTGA
>NW_027310194.1:103528-123528 GCF_047496795.1 Chiloscyllium punctatum | reverse complement strand
AGGCAGGATGAACACGTGGCTTGAGAGATGGTGTAGGAGGGAGGGGTTCAGATTTGTTGGACATTGGGACCAGTTCTGGGGAAGGTGGGACTATTACAAATTGGACGGTCTACACCTGAACCAGATTGGAACCAATGTTCTTGGGGGAGTTTTTGCTCCTGCTGTTGGGAAGGTTTTAAAACTAATGTGGCAGGAGGCTGGGAACCAGAAGGGAAAACAAGTAGGCAGTGAGGGAGAAACTGGAGACTGTAAGGATCATAAAGTTAGCATTAATAAGCGGAAGAGTAGGCAGAGAGCAGACGAACGGAAAAGAACTGGTGACCTGAAGTGCATCTACTTTAATGCAAGGAGTATAGTGGGTAAGGCAGGTGAACTTGGGGCTTGGATTGGTGCCTGGGAGTATGACGTTACTGCAGTCACAGAGTCTTGGTTGAAGGAAGGGCATGATTGGCAACTAAATTTTATAGATGCTTCAGACAGGACAGGGAGGGAAGTAAAAGAGGGGGTGGACTTGCATTACTGGTCAGGGATGATGTCATGGCTGTGCTAAAGGAGGACACTATGGAGGGTTTGAGTAGTGAGGCATTATGGGTGGAGCTGAGAAATAAGAAAGGTACAGTTACATTGTTCGGGCTGTATTACAGGCCTCCCAACAGTGAGCGGGAGGTAAAAGAGCAAATAGGTAAACAGATTATGGAAAGATGTAGAGGCGATAGGGTAGTGGTGAAGGGAGATTTTAATTTTCCCAACATTGACTGGGATACACTTAGCGTCAGAGACCTAGCTGAGGTGAATTTGCAAGAAGCGTCCAGGAGAGTTTTCTAGAGCAGTGTGTCAATAATCTGAGGAGGGAAAGGGTCATATTGGACCTGGTACTGGGGAACGAGCCAGGACAGGTGGTAGACGTTGTGGTGGGGGATCTCTTTGGGAAGAGTGACCACAATTCTGTAAGTTTTAGAATACACGTAGACAGAGATGAGAGTGATCCTAAGGAAAGAGTACTAAAGTGGGCCAAGGCCAGTTATATCAAAATTAGGTCGGAGCTGGAAAATGTGGATTGGACACAGCTATTTGAAGGGGAGTCCACATTTGAGATGTGGGAAGCTTTCAAAGATAGATTAAAGATAGTGCAAGATAGGCATGTCCCGTTGAAGACAAAGGATAGGAAAGGCAAGATTCATGATCCGTGGATGACAGGAGAAATCGTACGACTAGCCAAGAGGAAAAGGGAAATGTACATAATGTCCAGGCAGCTAAGAACAGAATGGGCTCTGGAGGAATATCGGGTGAGTAGGACCAGCCTTAAACGAGGAATCAAGCGGGCTGAAAGGGGTCATGAAATAGCTTTAGTGAGCAGAATGAAGGAGAATCCCAAAGCCTTGTATTCTTATATAAGAAGCAAGAGGGTATCTAGAGAAAGGATTGGTCCACTAAAGGAAAATGAAGGAAGGCTGTGTGTCGAACCTGAGAAAAAGGGTGAGATTCTGAATGGTTCCTTTGGATCATGGGCCCCAGCTATGCCTGTCTCTTTGTTGGCTACGTAGAACAGTTGATCTTCCGTAATTACACCGGCACCACTCCCCACCTCTTCCTCCGCCACATTGATGACTGCATTGGCGCCACCTCGTGCTCCCGCGAGGAGGTTGAGCAATTCATCAACTTCACCAACACATTCCACCCTGACCTTAAATTTACTTGGACCATCTCTGACACCTCCCTCCCCTTCCTGGACCTCTCCATCTCCATTAATGACGACCAACTTGACACTGACATTTTTTACAAACCCCACCAACTCCCATAGCTACCTGGATTACACCTCTTCCCACCCTATCTCTTGCAAAAATGCCATCCCGTATTCCCAATTTCTCCGCCTCCGCCATATCTGCTCCCAGGAGGACCAGTTCCACCATAGGACACACCAGATGGCCTCCTTCTTTAGAGACCGCAGTTTCCCTTCCCACGTGGTTAAAGATGCCCTCCAACGCATCTCGTCCACATCCCGCACCTCCGCCCTCAGACCCCACCCCTCCAACCGTAACAAGGACAGAACGCCCCTGGTGCTCACCTTCCACCCTACCAACCTTCGCATAAACCAAATCATCCACCGACATTTCCGCCACCTCCAAAAAGACCCCACCACCAGGGATATATTTCCCTCCCCACCCCTTTCCGCCTTCCGCAAAGACCGTTCCCTCCGTGACTACCTGGTCAGGTCCACACCCCCCTACGACCCACCCTCCCATTCTGGCACTTGCCCCTGCCACCGCAGGAACTGTAAAACCTGTGCCCACACCTCCTCCCTCACCTCTATCCAAGGCCCCAAAGGAGCCTTCCACATCCATCAAGGTTTCACCTGCACATCCACTAATATCATTTATTGTATCCGTTGCTCCCGATGCGGTCTCCTCTACATTGGGGAGACTGGACGCCTCCTAGCAGAGCGCTTTAGGGAACATCTCCGAGACACCCGCACCAATCAACCAAACCGCCCCGTGGCACAACATTTCAACTCCCCCTCCCAATCTGCCGAGGACATGGAGGTCCTCGGCCTCCTTCACCGCCGCTCCCTCACCACCAGACGCCTGGAGGAAGAACGCCTCATCTTCCGCCTCGGAACACTTCAACCCCAGGGCATCAATGTGGACTTCAACAGCTTCCTCATTTCCCCTTCCCCAACCTCATCCTAGTTTCAAACTTCCAGCTCAGTAACTGTCCCCTTGTCTTGTCCGGACTTGTCCGACCTGCCTATCTCCTTTTCCACCTATCCACTCCACCCTCTCCTCCTTGACCTATCACCTTCATCCCCTCCCCCACTCACCCATTGTACTCTATGCTACTCTCTCCCGACCCCCACCCTCCTCTAGCTTATCTCTCCACGCTTCAGGCTCACTGCCTTTATTCCTGATGAAGGGCTTTTGCCCGAAACGTCGATTTCGCTGCTCGTTGGATGCTGCCTGAACTGCTGTGCTCTTCCAGCACCACTAATCCAGTACTTTGGATCAGTGTTCACTGAGGAGAGGGACATGTTGAATGTTGAGATTAGAGATGTTGATTAGTCTGGATCACGATGACATAAGTAGGGAAGATGTGTTGGGTAGGCTAGAGGTTATTAAGGTAGACAAATCCCCAGGACAGGATGGGATCTATCCTAGGTTGCTGAGGGAGGCGAGAGAGTAAATAGCTGGGGCCCTGAGAGATATCTTTGGGGCATCCTTAAATACAGGTGAGGTGCCGGAGGACTGGAGGGTTGTTCATGTTGTCCCCCTGTACAAGAAGGGTAGTAGGGATATTCCAGGTAACTACAGATCAGTGAGCCTGACATCGGTGGTGGGAAAGTTGCTGGAGAAGGTACTCAGGGATAAAATCTATTTATATTTAGAGAAGAATGGGCTTATCAGTGAAAGGCAACAAGGTTTTGTGTGGGGGAGATCGTGCCTTACCAACTTAATCGATTTCTTTGAGGAAGTGACCAAGTTGATAGATGAAGGAAGGGCTGTTGATGTCATATACATGGACTTTAGTAAGGTGTTTGATAAGGTTCCTCATGGTAAACTAATAGAGAAAGTGAAGTCACATGGTGTGCAGGGTGTTCTAGCGAGGTGGGTAAAGAACTGGTTGAGCAACAGGAGACAGAGAGTAGTAGTTGAAGGGAGTTTCTCAAAATGGAGAAAGGTGACCAGTGGTGTCCCACAGGGGTCAGTGTTGGGGCCACTGTTGTTTGTGATAGACATCAATGATCTGGAAGAGGGCATTGTTGGTCTGATCAGCAAGTTTGTAGATGGCACGTAGATTGGTGGAGTAGCAGAAAGCATAGGGGACTGTCAGAGAATACAGGAGGATATAGATAGACTGGAGAGTTGGGCAGAGAAGTGGCAGATGGAGCTCAGTCCAGGCAAATGTGAGGTGATGCATTTTGGGAAGTCTAATTCTGGAGTGTATTATACAGTAAACGGAAGAGCCGTGGGAAAAGTTGATGAGCAGAGAGATCTGGGAGTGCAGGTCCATTGTACCCTGAAGGTTGCTGCACAGGTGGATAGAGTGGTCAAGAAGGTATATGGTATGCTTGTCTTCATCGGACGGGGTATTGAGTATAAGAGCTGGCAGGTCATGTTAAAATTGTAAACAGTGTTGGTTCGGCCACATTTAGAATACTATGTACAGTTCTGGTCGCCACATTACCAAAAGGATGTGGACGCTTTAGAGAGGGTGCGGAGAAGATTTACGAGGATGTTGCCTGATATGGAAGGTGCTGGCGATGAAGAGAGGTTGGGTTTATTTTCATTCAGAGAAAGGAGATTGAGGGGGGATCTGATTGAGGTTTACAAAATCATGAAGGGTATAGACAGGGCAGATAAAGATAAGCTTTTTCCCAGGGTGAAGGATTCAGTAACGAGAGGTCACGCTTTCAAGGTGAGAGGTGGAAAGTTTAAGGGAGATACACGTGGCAAGTACTTCACACAGAGGGTGGTGGGTGTCTGGAACACGTTGCCAACAGAGGCAGGCACGGTAGATTCATTTAAGGTGTGTCTGGACAGATGCCTGAGTAGGTGGGGAGCAGAGGGATACAGATGGTTAGGAATTGGGTGATAGGTTTAGACAGTGGATTTGGATCGGCTCAGGCTTGGAGGGCCGAAGGGCCTGTTCCTGGGCTGTAAATTTTCTTTGTTCTTTGTAGGCCAGGCTGGGTCGACAGAGAGATAGCTGAGGGTTGTTGGGACCATGATCGTTACAGAGTTGAGAAAGGGCTGAAGGCTTCACTTGAATTGGAGCTCATGTAGGTCAGCGAACAGCGGGCAGGCTGGTGGCAGGGATGTGGTGGGAGTTTGGACTTCCAGATTACAGTCGGTTCTGCTTTAACACTCATTTCTTCAACCCAAATTAGTTATAACACAATTGAATAACTTTGAGCATTATTTATACAATGTGAACTTTCCTTGCCTGTATGGGCTATAACCCAATTCTGGTCCCATCGGTTTAAAGAGTGCTGCTATGACACCATTTTCTTATAACACAGGATCACAGGAGAAAGGAACTGTTGTGTTACATCAGAACAGACTGTATCACCTGAGATGGGCTTGAGTTCACAGAGTGGAAGTATGGGTGGATATCTGTCTCTGGGATCCTGTACACTTAGTAACAGCTTGTGGAACTGTGATGCACAATTTGTTAAGTCATAACACAATAAATGAAAGAAACAGCTGTTGATGCTCATATCGATCTGTGTTGTTAATGAAGCAGTGGGTGGGCCCCATTGGGAGGGACTTCCTGATGGGCTGTAACCTTGTACCTGTAACATTCCACAGCTTGAGAGTCATAGAGTCACGGAAACAGACCTTTCGGCCCAACCAGTCCATGCTGACCATAATCCCAAACTAAACTAGTCCCACCTAGCTGCTCCTGGCCCATATCCCCCCCAAACCTTTCCTATTCATGTACTTATCTATACCTCTCATTATTTTATAAACTTCTAACAGGTCGCCTCGTGACCTCCTATGGTCCTGCTTCTCAGATGCTGCCTGACCTGCTGAGCTGCACATCTGACTGTGACAAAGGTCCCAGCCTACCCAGCCTTTCTTTATAACCCAAACCTTGTCAACGTCCTAATAAATCTCTTCTGAACCCCTCCCCCCCCCCCCCCCAGCGTAATAATATCCTTCCTATAACTGGACACAGTAGTCCAGAACAGGCCTCACCAATGTCCTGTATAACCTCAGCATTATGTCCCACCTCCTCGACCCAAAAGGACTGAGTAGTGAACGCAGATGCTAAACGCCTTCTTAACCACCCACTCTAAATGTGATGCAAACTTCAAAGAATTATGTACCTGCACCCCTAGGTCCCTCTGTTCTACAACACTACCCAGGGCCCTACCATTAATTGTACAAGCCCTCCCCTTGTTTATTGTGTAATACCTCATTTATTCAGATTGAACTCCATCTGCCATTCCTCAGCCCATTGACCCATTTGATCAAGATCCCTTTGTAATCTTCGATAACCTCCTGCACTGTCTACCACCAATTTCAGTGTAATCCACAATCTAACTAAACCACGTGAATGTGAAAGGGGATTGATTAGTATGGCAGCAGGAATGGATGATGAGGGAACTCTTTCAGGGTGAGGTAGCTGGCATCGAGAATGCTGTTGACCAGGACTGTTGGTGCCAGTCCTCCATGTGGTGGTAGATGTATGTTTCACACAGGGAGAGGCAGTCCTTGTCTGCACATGCTCCCAGGGAGGCTGGGGGGCAGTCAGCTCTCTGTCCCTGTCCCTGTCCCCACACTAGCCTTGCTGACAGGTTTCCTGTTTTCACCCAGGCGCTGGGCACCTGAAGACTCTCTGCCTGTCGCACAATGCCCTGGGTTCAGTGGGAACCGAGCTGGTCTTCAAGAGCCTGCCCCACCACACCATCAGCCACCTGGACATCGCCAGCGTAATCGGTAACCGCGGTGACGCCTTGGTAATGGAACATCTCGCCAGGTACCTGTCCCAGGTGAGTTCAGAGTATGGGCGCAGGGAGACGCTACGCACATTAACATTATTTACCAGGCTTGGAGACAGTGAGGGCTGCAGAGGCTGGGGGTCAGACTCGAGAGTGGGGCTGGAAAAAGCGCAGCAGCTCAGGCAGCATCCGAGGAGCAGGAGAATCGACGTTTCAGGTTGGAGCCCTTCATCAGGAATGAGGTTGGGAATCTATGAGGTGGAGAGATAAATGGGAGGGGGGATGGGGCTTGGGGGAAGGTAGCTGATAGTGCAATAGGTGGATGGGGGTGGGGGTATCTCTCCACCCCAGCGGCTCCCAGCCTCATTCCTGATTAAAGGCTCCTGCCCGAAACGTCGATTCCCCTGCTCCTCAGATGCTGCCTGACCTGCTGTGCTTTTCCAGCAGCACACCTAACTGATTTATCAGGCTTGTTCGCCTTCACGTTATTAGTTTTTAAAGGTATCGCATTGACCAGCGTTGTGTGATGGCTTAATGGTGTGTCTGTCTCTCTCCTTGTGCAGAGTGATTGCAGTCTGACCCATCTTAACCTTTCTGGGAATCACTTGACTGATGAGTCTGTCAGAGATCTGTGCAGGTAACTCACTTCAATACTGCAGCGCACTTCCCCAGTTTAAGTATCTCTCAGATCCAGAGCAATGATCTCCTTACTGCAAGTGAGCATACATTCTCCCTAGTTCTTGCACCGTCTGTCACTCTGTCTCTCGTGTTTGCGCTCTCTCTTGCATGCTCATGCGCTCTCTCTATCCCTCTTGCTTGCTCTCTCTCTGTCTCTGTCTCTTGTGGGCGCACTCACTCTCGCCATAGAGCAGCTTTGTATCTGAGATCACAGTGAGGCCTCAGGAACACCCACAGATGGTGCCAGGTTTAGATCCAGACTGTTGAGGTTACTCTCATCACCAGGTTTAATCATCTACTGCTTTTATTTTTTTTTTAAATCCTTCATGGGATGTGAGGGTCTTAGATGTCCATCACAAATCACCTTTAAGGGAGTTTGCTCAGCCATTCTGAAAGGTCAGGAAGAGGCAGCCATGTTGCTGTGGGTGTGGAGTCACCTGTAGGCCAGACTGGGGAAGGATGGCGGCTTCCTTCCCGAAATGTGGCCTGACATTCCTTTTACTCCGTGAAACTGAAACTAAAGCTCCCTCTTCATGGTCCCCCATCAAACGCTTCCAGGACAGGGACAGCACAGGGTTAGATACAGAGTACAGCTTCCTCTACACTGTCCCCCATCAAACACCCTCAGGACAGGGTGAGATAGAGAGTAAAGCTCCCTCTACACTCTTTCCCCCCCCCCATCAAACACCCTCAGGACAGGGTTAGATACAGAGTAAAGCTCCCTCTACACTGTCCCCACCAAACACTCCCAGGACAGGGACAGCACGGGGTTAGATACAGAGTAAAGCTCTCTCTACACTGTCTCCCATCAAACACTCCCAGGACAGGGACAGACAGGGTTAGATACAGAGTAAAGCTCCCTCTACACTGTCCCCCCATCAAACACTCCCAGGACAGGGACAGCACTGGGTTAGATACAGAGTAAAGCTCTCTCTACACTGTCTCCCATCAAACACTCCCAGGACAGGGACAGACAGGGTTAGATACAGAGTAAAGCTCCCTCTACACTGTCCCCCCATCAAACACTCCCAGGACAGGGACAGCACTGGGTTAGATACAGAGTAAAGCTCTCTCTACACTGTCTCCCATCAAACACTCCCAGGACAGGGACAGCACAGGGTTAGATACAGAGTACAGCTTCCTCTACACTGTCCCCCATCAAACACCCTCGCGACTTGGTGAGATAGAGAGTAAAGCTCCCTCTACACTCTTTCCCCCCATCAAACACCCTCAGGACAGGGTTAGATACAGAGCAAAGCTCTCTCTACACTGTCTCCCATCAAACACTCCCAGGATGGGGAGAGACAGGGTTAGATACAGAGTGGTAAGTGATAACGTTGTGCCTCTCGATTTGGTCTGCTTTAGATGCCTGTTACTGTGTCCGTCCCTGGTTTCTCTGGACGTGTCAGCCAATTCTGGGATCACAACAGTGGGTGTGGAGATGCTGTTTGGTGCAGTGAGAGCGCGGAGCTGTGGAATGCAGTACCTGAACGTTTCTGGTGGGTTCTGCTCGATGTGATCTGATACTGGGCTGGGGGGGTGTTGCTGAGAGTGCTGACCCCCACCCCCACCCCCCCTACCCCCGTCTGTTCTCTGTACCCCCTTCAGGGGGAGCTCCCTCCCCAAACTCCTCAATCTCTGACTGTCTCCTTTAAAACCAGCTGAACAACGTACATGTGTAAAAGAGCTTTAGCCACCCCTGCTACCATCTCTCCAGATGTTTGGGTATTTACTGTTTGAGAACAACCCTGTGAAGCATCTTAGCTCATTTTGCATTGTTGAAGGCGCTATGTGAATGCAGGATTTTGTTGATTCCTTTGGCATGGATTGTCAGTAGCTGATTCCTGATTGGAGTTAATGGCACTGTTTCTGGGAAGGGTTCACTGGCTGGCTGACTTACCAGCTGGGAGTCCTACACTGCCTGTGTACAGCCTGGCAGCACAGGACAAAGTTAAAAATCACCCAACACCAGGTTAGACTCCAACAGGTTTAATTGGAGCGCTGTATCTTCATCAGGGGGTTGTGGGGCACCTTCTATATCTCATGGTCTTGCCCCACAACCCCCTGATGAAGGAGCAGGCTCCGAAAACTAGTGCTTCCAAATCAACCTGTTGGACCATACCCTGGTGCTGGGTGATTTTTAACCTTGTCCTCTACATCACAGTACAGGACTAGACAGGCCCTTACATGGGGGTGACTACCCGGGGGGTAAACACAGCCGATGCCCAGTCACCGGCAGTAGCTGCTCACGAACCGAGAGAGCCCAGACCAGGAGCTCGTCATCATCCCTGTCACTGCTCAGGCAGCAGCAACGCGTCTCAACCGTCCTCTCAATCTCAGAAGGTCATCAGGCCTCACTTTAATGTCACATTCAAAAGATACACTGCCAGAAAACTACATTCATCAGAGTGCCGCACTGTCAGAGGGTCAGTGCTGAGGGGGTGCCGCACTGTCAGAGGGTCAGTGCTGAGGGAGTGCCGCACTGTCGGAGGGTCAGTGCTGAGGGAGTGCCGCACTGTCGGAGGGTCAGCGACAGTGCCCACTCCCTCAGCACTGAACCTCCGACAGTGCGGCACTCCCTCAGCACTGACCCTCCGACAGTGCAGCACTCCCTCAGCACTGACCCTCCGACAGTGCAGCACTCCCTCAGCACTGACCCTCCGACAGTGCAGCACTCCCTCAGCACTGACCCTCCGACAGTGCGGCACTCCCTCAGCGCTGACCCTCCGACAGTGCGGCACTCCCTCAGCGCTGACCCTCCGACAGTGCGGCACTCCCTCAGCGCTGACCCTCTGACAGTGCGGCACTCCCTCAGTGCTGACCCTCTGACAGTGCGGCACTGCCTCAGCGCTGACCCTCCAACAGTGCGGCACTCCCTCAGCGCTGACCCTCTGCTGAGGGAGTGGGCACTGTCGGAAGGTGGGAGTGGGCACTGTCAGAGGGTCAGTGCTGAGGGAGTGGGCACTGTCACTGACCCTCTGACAGTGCCCACTCCCACCCTCCGACAGTGCCCACTCCCTCAGCACTGACCCTCCGACAGTGCCCACTCCCTCAGCACTGACCCTCCGACAGTGCCCACTCCCTCAGCGCTGACCCTCCGACAGTGCGGCACTCCCTCAGCGCTGACCCTCCGACAGTGCGGTACTCCCTCAGCGCTGACCCTCTGACAGTGCCCACTCCCTCAGCGCTGACCCTCTGACAGTGCCCACTCCCTCAGCAATGACCCTCCAACACTCAATTCCTGGGTGCGAGTTTAACTTGTAGACTGTGGGTCAGCTGTAGTTGTAAAATAAACAGGGCAGGGAACACCCACACCTCGTGTTTTCTGTTTTAATTTGCAGCCAGTTGATTGGGGAAAGAGTTGTCCTCTTTGTGCCAGTCTCGGGGGCGATGCACTGACCCGTGGTTTGTCTTTCAGGTTCCTCTGTCCATGGCCCATCTGACCTGACAGCCCTTGGACTGAAGCTTGGTGAGCTGAGGCTGTGTAGCAGCCTCCTGAATAAATACGAGAAGGAGAACCTGTTGAGGAGCTGGCAGGAGGAGGCTGTATGTAAGGTTCACACTGTGTCTCACCTGCACAAGTGTCTGATCAGGGCAGAACCCAACAGCCTCTGTTAAAACACTCACACCCTTCACCCCCGCGTCACTGTTTATATGTAACTAACATATTTTTATCTGATTGTACAATATATATTAAACGAGAGATACCTCCAGGCTGTTTGTGTGTCCAAGTCTTACCTGGTCTTATGGATCCTGTGCTGATTTCCCATGTCTGGGAGTTCCACCATCCTCAGGATTCTCCTGTGCTTCCTGAAATAAAGTCTCACCAGAGTGACTGTGGACATGTTGGATTGTCCTAACACCATCTGGCTCCCTCTGGTTCAGGAGGGAAGGAAGACCTATATGTGACTCCAAGTTGACTCCTGGATCCTAAGAAATTAGAGTGGTGCTGGAAAAGCACAGCAGGTCAGGCTTCATCAGCTCATTCCTGAGGAAGGGCTTTTGTCCGAAACGTCGATTCTCCTGCTCCTCAGATGCTGCCTGACCTGCTGTGCTTTTCCAGCAACACACTCTCAACTCTGATCTCCAGCATCTGCAGTCCTCACTTTTGCCTCTTGGATCCTAAAACCATTTGGTTGCATCAAAACACCTGGAAAACTTTATTTTTTTCAAAAGGATAGACCACTGGATATTGACCTTTGTTAAGAATGTGTTCCTATCTCAAACAGGAACAGAAGGCCCTTCAGCCCGTCCAGTCTGTTCCACCATTCAATCGGACCATGGCTGATCCCACATTCCTCACGTCCCCTTTCCTGCCCTTTCCCCTTGGTTACCCGACTGATCAGGAATCTCTCGATCTCAGCCTGAAATATCCACAAGGAATCTGCCCCCAACAGCTCCCTGTGGTGAGGAGTTCCAAACACCCTCAACCCCCTGAGAGACGATATCCCTCCTCATCTCAGTCTGAAATTGGTGTCCCTTTGTTCTGAGCTTATGCCCTCTGGCCCTCGACTCTCCCATGAGTGGGCAGCACGATGGCACAGCGGTTAGCACTGCTGCCTCACAGCGCCAGAGACCCGGGTTCAATTCCCTCCTCAGGCGACTCTGTGTGGAGTTTGCACATTCTCCCCGTGTCTGCGTGGGTTTCCTCCGGGTGCTCCGGTTTCCTCCCACACTCCAAAGATGTGCAGGTCAGGTGAATTGGCCATGCTAAATTGTCCGTAGTGTTAGGGGCAGGGGTCTGAGTGGGTTGCTCTTCGGAGGGTCGGTGTGGAGTTGTTGGGCCAAAGGGCCTGTTTCCACACTGTAAGTAATCTAATCTAATCCTCTCAGCATTGACCCTGTCAAGCCCCTTAAGAGTCAGATATGTTTCAATGAGATCACCTCATTCTTCTAACCTGCCATTCCACCACCTCAGATTTGCACCCGAGAATGAGGGATATCTGCCATCTAAGGTTTGGTGACTATCACGTGGTAATCATTAGTTATGGAACATGCTGCAGTGAAAGCAATCACCTTTACAAAGTCCTCCTTCCTGCTAAAGAGGACCTGGTGCCAAACCAGAAAGGGCACTTCCCACAGTCTAATCAAACAGGACCCGGATCGTCATACTGAACAATTTGCACTCCAGAGACAATATCCCAGGTACTGCCATCACCAGCGTTCAGTATGTCCCATTCATTCGTGTCAATTAACCAACTCACTGAAGAAGGAGGCTCCCCATCCTCAATGATGGAGGAGCCCAGTACATCAGGGTCACAGACAAGGCTGAAGTTTTCACAACAAGCTCCAGTCAGAAGTGTCGAGTGAATGATCCATCTCGGCCTCCTCCAGATGTCCCCAGTATCACCGATACCAGTCTCCAGCCAATGTAAATCACTCCCTGTGACATCAAGAAATGGCTGGAGGCACTGGATATTGCAAAGGCAATAGGCCCCGGTAACATTCCAGCAATAGTACTGATGAGATGTGCTCCAGAACTTGTCGCTTCCCTAGCCAAGCTGTTCCAGTACAGTTACAACACTGGCATCTACTCGACAACGTGGAAACCTGCCCAGATATGTCCTTTACACAAAAAGGAGGACAAATCCAACCCGGCCAATTCCTGCCCCATCAGTCTCCCCTCGATCCTCGTAAAGTGATGGACGGTGTCAGTAACAGAGCTACCAAGCAGCACCTGCTCAGCAATAACCTGCTCAGTGACCTGCCCAGTTTGGGTTCCCCCCAGGGTCACTCAGCTCCTGACCTCATTACAGCCTCAAACATGGACAGAAGAGCTGGATTCCAGAGGGGAGGGGAGAGGGACAGACCCTGACATCAAGGCTGGATTTTGTGTAGCTGGTAAGTGAGATTAGTGACGATCCTGGGCAGGGAGTCTGCAAGTGGAGCAGCTCAGGAGGGGACATTGTTTCCCGTGTGGTAGATGTATCCCCAGTGCTGACCAGGGGAAAGACACCAGATGTGGGGCCCTTCAAGATAATTCTGGTTCAGTTTATGGTCAGACACTGAAGGGTGTGACAGTGAGGGAGGGGATTGAGAAGGTAGCACTGCAGGATGTTCAGGTCTTGGTCAAACCTCTCGCAGCTGGTTTGGGTAAGGGGTGGGGGTGTCAGCAAACTGACCGTAACCACATTGTTCAGGGTGATAGTCAGACTGAGGGAAAATAAAAATACTGGTGGCAGTCGAGTCAGTGGCGTCAGGAAGATGGACAACTCTCAGTGGCTGAGGAACTGCACCACCCCTCCCCATTGCCCTGAAGGCTGTGTTTACCTGTCCATGTGCTCTGGTCTGGAGACAGACTGACAGTGGCCGAGCAGAGGATCCATAAGACTAGAAGACATAGGAGTGGAAGTAAGGCCATTTGGCCCATCGAGTCCACCCTGCCATTCAATCATGGCTGATGGGCATTTCAACTCCACTTACCTACACTCTCCCTGTGTCCCTTAATTCCTTGTGAGATTAAGAATTTATCAATCTCTGCCTTGAAGACTTTCAATGTCCTGGCCTCCACTCTACTCTGTGGCAGTAAATTCCACAGGCCCACCACTCTCTGGCTGAAGATATGTCTCCTCATTTCCGTTCTAAGTTGACCCCCTCTAATTCTAAGGCTGTGCCATGAGTCCTAGTATCCCCACCTGATGGAAACAGTTTCCCAGCGTCCACCCTTAAGCTATGCATTATCCTGTAAGTTTCTATTAGATCTCCCCTCAACCTTCTAAACTGTAATGAATACAATCCCAGGATCCTCAGCCATTCATTGTATATTAGGCCTAACATTCCAGGGATCATCCATGTGGATCTCTGCTGGACACGCTCCAGTGCCAGTAAGTCTTTTCTGAGGTGTGGCGCCCAAAACTGTACACTGTATTCGAAATAAGGCCTAACCAGAGCTTTATAAAGTCTCAGTAGCACATCGCTTTTTTACATTCCAACCCCTTGAGATAAACATAGAACATAGAACATAGAAAAATACAGTGCAGTACAGGCCCTTTGGCCCTCAATGTTGCGCCGATCCAAGCCTACCTAACTTACACTAGCCCACTATCCTCCATATACCTATCCAATGCCCGTTTAAATGCCCATAAAGAGGGAGAGTCCACCACTGCTACTGGCAGGGCATTCCATGAACTCACAACCCGCTGAGTAAAGAATCTACCCCTAACATCTGTCCTATACCTACCACCCCTTAATTTAAAGCTATGCCCCCTTGTAATAGCTGACTCCATACGTGGAAAAAGGTTCTCACTGTCAACCCGATCTAACCCCCTAATCATCTTGTACACCTCTATCAAATCACCCCTAAACCTTCTTTTCTCCAATGAAAACAACCCCAAGTGCCTCAGCCTTTCCTCATAGGATCTTCCTACCATACCAGGCAACATCCTGGTAAACTTCCTCTGCACCCGTTCCAGTGCCTCCACATCCTTCCGATAGTATGGCGACCAAAACTGCACACAATATTCCAGATGCGGCCGCACCAGAGTCTTATACAACTGCAACATGACCTCAGGACTCCGGAACTCAATTCCTCTACCAATAAAAGCCAGTACGCCATATGCCTTCTTCACTGCACTATTTACCTGGGTGGCAACTTTCAGAGATCTGTGTACATGGACACCAAGATCCCTCTGCTCATCCACACTACCAAGTAGTCTACCATTAGCCCAGTAATCCATTTCTTGTGACTCCTACCAAAGTGAATCACTTCACACTTAGCTACATTGAATTCCATTTGCCACCTTTCTGCCCAGCTCTGCAACTTATCTATATCCCGCTGTAACCTGACACATCCTTCCTCACTATCAACAACTCCACCGACTTTTGTATCATCCGCAAACTTGCTCACCCAACCTTCTAACCCCTCCTCCAGGTCATTTATAAAAATGACAAACAGCAATGGTCCCAAAACAGATCCTTGTGGAACACCGCTAGTAACTGCACTCCAAGATGAACCTTTACCATCAACTACTACCCTCTGTCTTCTTCCAGCCAGCCAATTCCTAATCCAAACCTCCAACTCACCCTCAATGCCATACCTCCGTATGTTTTGCAGTAGCCTACCATGGGGAACCTTATCAAACGCCTTATTAAAATCCATATACACCACATCTACTGCTTTACCCTCATCCACCTCCTTAGTCACCTTCTCAAAGAATTCAATAAGGTTTGTCAGGCACGACCTGCCCTTCACAAAACCATGCTGACTATCCTTGATCACATTATTCCTATCCAGATGTTCATAAATCCTATCCCTTACAATTCTCTCTAAGTCTTTGCCCACAACAGAAGTGAGACTCACTGGCCTATAGTTACTAGGGTTATCCCTACTCCCCTTCTTGAACAAGGGGACCACATTCGCTATCCTCCAGTCCTCTGGCACTACTCCTGTAGACAACAAGGACATAAAAATCAAGGCCAATGGCTCTGCAATCTCCTCCCTTGCTTCCCAGAGAATCCTGGGATAAATGCCATCAGGCCCAGGGGACTTATCTATTTTCATCCTTTCTAGTATTCCCCAGACCTCTTCCCTATGTACCTCAAGGCCATCCATTCTAATCACTTGTGACTCAATATTCACATCAGCAACAATGTCCTGTTCCTGAGTGAATACTGACGAAAAGTATTGATTTAGTGTCTCACCAATCTCCTCTGCCTCCACACACAACTTCCCACTACTATCCTTGATTGGACCTATTCCTTCCCTAGTCATTCTTTTATTCCTGACATACCTATAGAAAGCCTTTGGGTTTTCCCTAATCCTACCAACTAAGGACTTTTCATGTCCCCTTCTCGCTGCTCTTAGCTCTCTCTTCAGATCCTTCCTGGCTACCTTATAACTCTCAATTGCCCCAATTGAACCTTCACGCCTCATCTTTACAAAGGCCGCCCTCTTCCCTTTAACAAGGGATTCCAACTCCTTATTAAACCACGGCTCCCTCACACGACCCTTTCCTCCCTGCCTGATCGGTACATACTTATCAAGGACACCCAGTAGCTGCTCCTTGAACAATCTCCACATATCATTTGTGTCCTTCCCTTGAAGCCTACTTTTCCAATCCACACATCCTAAGTCGTGCCTCACTGCATCATAATTTCCCTGCCCCCAGCTATAACTCTTGCCCTGTAGTACACACTTATCCCTCTCCATCACTAGAGTAAAAATCACCGAATTGTGGTCACTGTCCCCAAAGTGCTCACCTACCTCTAGTTCTAATACCTGGCCTGGTTCGTTACCCAGAACCAAATCCAGTATGGCCTCACCTCTTGTTGGCCTGTCTACATATTGTGTCAGGAAACCCTCCTGCACATATTGGACAAACACCGACCCATCTAACGAACTTGAGCTATAGCTTTCCCAATCAATATCAGGAAAGTTAAAGTCCCCCATAACAACCACCCTATTACTTTCACTCTTCTCCTGAATCATCCTCGCAATCCTTTCTTCTACGTCTCTCGGACTATTAGGAGGCCTGTAGAAAACTCCTAACAGGGTGACCTCACCTTTCCTATTTCTAACCTCAGCCCAAACTACTCAGATGGCAAGTCTTCCTCCATCCTCCTTTCCACTGCTGTAATACTATCCTTGACAAGCAAAGCCACACCCCCCCCCCTCTTTTACCCCCACCTCTGACCCTACTAAAACATTTAAACCCTGGAACCTGCAACAGCCAATCCTGTCCCTGTTCTACCCACATCTCCGTAATAGCCACAACATCGAAATTCCAGGTCCCAACCCATGCTGCAAGTTCACCTACCTTATTTCGTATACTTCTTGCATTGAAGTATACACACTTCAAGCCACCTTCCTGTTTACTGGCACCCTCCTTCGAGATCGATGCCTTGTTCCTAACCTCCCTACACTCAAGGCCCTGTACCCTAAAGCTACAGTCCAGGTTCCCATGCCCCTGCAGAGTTAGTTTAAACCCTCCCAAAGAGCACTAGCAAACCTCCCGCCAAGGATACTGGTGCCCCTCAGGTTCAGGTGGAGACCATCCTGTTTATAGAGGTCCCACCTTCCCCTGAAAGAACCCCAGTTTATCCAAATACCGGAATCCCTCCCTCCTCTACCATCCCTGTAGCCACGTATTTAACTCTTCACTCTCCCTATTCCTCGACTCTCTATCACGTGGCACGGGTAACAGACCAGAGACAACAACTCTGCTTGTTCTAATTCTGAGCTTCCAACCTAGCTCCCTGAAAGCCTGCCTAACATCCTCACACCCTCTTCCTACCTAGAAATGACAACATTACAGTTGCTTCCTTAACCATGGACTCAACCTGCAAGTCAACCTTTAGAGAATCCTGTACTAGCACTCCCAGATCCTTTGTACTTTGGGCTTTCGGAATTTTCACATCGATTATAAAATAGTCCATGCCTGTGTTTTTTTTTCCCCAAAGTGCAAGACCTCACATTTGCTCACATTGAATTTCATCACCCATTTGTTGGATCACTCTCCTAAACTGTCTAAACCTTTCTGCAGCCTTCCCACCTCCTCAGAACTACCTGCCTGTCCACCTAACTTTGTATCATTGACGAACTTCACCAGAATGCCCCCAGTCTCTTCATCCAGACCATTTATATATAAAGTGAACAGCTGCAGCCCCATACACTGAACCCTGTGGGAGATCACTTGTCACCAGCTGCCATTCTGAAAAAGAATCTTTTATCCTATCTCTCTGCCTTCTGTCAGACAGCCAATCCTCAATCCATCCCATTAGCTCACCTCGAACACCATGGGCCCTCACCTTACTCAGCAGCCTCCCGTGAGGCATCTTTGGAAGGTCTTTTGGAAGTCTAGATAGATAACATCCACTGGGTTTCCCTGGTCTAACCTACTCCGTACCTCTTCAAAGAATTAGAGTGCTCATGTTCCAAGGTGGTACCAGTAACATCTGTAAAACTATGAAGGGGAACACAATACAGCATGTTAAACTGAGAAAGGTGCATTACTCCTGATACTGCTTCCCATTGGCTAAGCAATCCTTAATCCACACAAATGTTAGCCCCTCAATCACGTGCTCTGGCATCTAATTAAATGGAAATCCAAGCAGGTTACACTTATTGGTTCCTCTCTATCCCCCTGAGAATGTTACTGCTCAAAAAATCCAATCTGTGAAATCACTGACACACAACTTCCCTTTCACTGGTCAGGGGTTCCAGAACTAGGAGCAGAGTCTGAGAATGAAGGCCAGACTGTTTGGTGAGAGACGTTAGGCAGCACTTTGACAAACAAGGAGTGGGAGAGGTTTGGAACTCTCTAACACAAACAGTGTTGGATCAGTGGTTCATTCTAAAGCTGAAATAGATGCGTTTTTGTAAAGCAGGGGAATAAGGGATATGGGCACAAAGGCAGGCTATGGGAATTAGGCCACAGATCAGCCATGATCTCTCTGGCTGGTGGAACAAGCTGGAGAGGCTGAATGGCCTCCTCCTGTCCCAATGTTTTTGCATAGTCATGTTGACACTGCCTGACCAACTCATGGTTTTTGAAGTATCATGCAATTTAGGTTCCTTAATGGATTTGACCCACCTTCCCCAGGATAGACTGGATCCTTCCTGAATGGAAGGTATTTTGGGACATTGGAACCCAGTCTGTCTATGAGCTGTGAGGAGAGTCTGGGAGTGCAGTTCAGGTCCATTACTGTCCCCAGCACCCTCTGCTTTGGGAAGCTTTTTAATGGTTCCACACTGATGCCATGTGGGAGGTTAGGAATGTTGTTTTTTGCGGGGAGGGGGGGGGTGTGGGGTGTTAATCTTGTAGCATGTAGCATACTTAAGGCTAAGACTTTAATGAATATAGAGGGTCTTTTAAAGAAAATAGTTTTAAGCTAGGAAATAACTTTAAAGGGTTGTAGCTGACCACAAAAAGAAGCAGCAAGGGGCATTTCACAATAAAGCTTATAGTATGATAAGAGAAACTGGATAAAAGAACAAATAAGGAACAAAAGATGCAGACAAGGACAGCAGGATGGTCAGATAAGAAAATAACTAACAAATGAGGTAATCGGCTTATGATAGGATGGGAAAAGGGAGGCGTTTATTCCACAACTTGTAAATTAAATGAGAAAGCTAACGGGTATTCGCGTATATTTCTGCTTGGTTGCAGAAGCATCTGGTCCTTGCAAGGCTGTAATAAATTGTTTCTTGTTTCCAAGGCTTTGTCTCAGGATGATTGATTTGTGAGTGAGTTCTGTTTCTCACATGCCATGACCATTTACTTGTTTTTCATGAGTAATGGGTTTTAAAAGCTTTCCCAACTTCTCTTTGTCCCTTTCCTGATTTGTCTCTGGATTTGTGAAATTTCCCTTGTTCTGGTTATGATGATGCAGTGTTGTTACTCTGCTCTCAGTCCCACATTCCTGTATCTCAGTCTCTCTCTCTGTGTAAAGATCATAGAATAATACAGCACATAAACAAGCCCTTCGGCCCTTCAAGCCTGTGCTGACACATTTTGCCACTTCCATACTAAAACTGTCTTCCCTTACAGGATCTGTAAACCTCTATTCCCTCCTATTCAGGTATTTATCCATTGTGCTTCTTGAATGCTGCTATAGTGTCTGCTTCCACCCCCTCCTCTGGCAACATGTTCCATGCACTCACCACCCTTTGTGTCAAAAACCTGGCCTCGCACATCTCTTTTAACTTCCCCTCTCTTCCCACTCACACCATGTCCTCTAGTCATTGACCCCTCCACTCTGGGAAAAAGCCTCTATACTTTCCACCCTATTCCACGCCATTCACAATCTTATAAACATTTATTGGGTCGCCACTCAACCTCCTGTGTCCCAGTGAAAACAGACCCAGTGTGTCCACCTTTCTTCTTGTTAAAATCGCCCATGCTCCTGGTAAACCTTTTCTGTACCTTCTCCAAAGCATCCACAT